>NW_004955583.1:786930-799947 GCF_000276665.1 Chinchilla lanigera
GGAAGTGGGAAGTATCACTCACTGGAGTTGGACTCCTCAGCTGGTCAGTTTCTCTTCCCCGTCGCCTGCGTCGCCTTCGTCGCCTGCGTTTGGAATCTGCCGGGAGCAGCCAGGCATGGCCCGGTGCTTTGCTGGGGGCTGCTGTCCCCTCCGCCTGGGACCCTGACTGTCCCCAGGGACTGAGTCAGTCTCGGGCTCTCAGTCACCCTGTGAGGTCCAGCTCCTCCACAAGGGGCGATGGGGCCACACTCGGGAATGGGCGTCTCCCGAGGCCAGCGCTCCCAGCCCGAATTTCTTTCGGGGCCCTTGACCCAAGGCCTCCAGCTGGTGTGGTCCTGTGTGGGAGCAGCTCCTGCCCCTGCTTCAAGGCCCAGTGGGGAGAATTCGAGGTCCCCGCTGGTCAGGTGGAGGGAGAAGGGGGAGGATTCACCTGGGATTCGCAGAATAGGGGAGGATGGCAAAACAGCAAGGAGAACAAAAGCTGCACACTCATATCTCAAGAAAGTGGCCAGGTGTGGTAGTGCACACTTATAATTCTAGCCCTTGGGAGGCTGAGGCAGGAGGATTGCTTCAAGTTTGAGGCCAGGCTTGGCTACAAAGTGAGCTCAAGTCCAGCCTGGACTGCATAGCAAGACCCTGTCTCAAAAAAAAAGAAAAAGGAAAAGAAAAGAAAGTACCAACCAGCCCACACTATGGAGGAACCCCGGCCCAGGGAAACCATGGGCTGGGCTGAGGGCAGTGAGGGAAGCAACCCCACAGGAGCAGAACCTCCCAGGAGAAGGGGCCTGAGACGCCCTTCCCTGAGCTCTGGTTTCAGAGAGTGAAAGTCCTCCTCAGAAGCTGGCTGAGGGTAAACCCCGCCTCAGGAACCAGCGCAGGGCATCAGTAACCATCGGCGTCAAACGCCTGAGAGAGCAGAAATGGCTTGGTTTGAACCCTTTGGGTGTAAGTGTGCAAGGAGGACAGTTCAAAACACAGTAAAGCCTTGGATTTGTGAGCAACTTGATCTGCGAGTGTTCTGCAAGACAAGCAAATGTGTCAAATTTTAACTTGATAAAAGAGCGATGTCTCACTTGGGAGGCTGAGGCAGGAGGATTGCTGTGAGCTTGAGGCCAGCCTGGACTACATATCGAGTGCAAGGCCAACCTGAACTGCAGGGCAAGACCCGGGCTCAAAACAACAACAACACAACAACTACAACAAAGAGAGCGATGTCCACAGCCGTATGAGCAGCAGATGCCACTGAATGTCGCACGGTGCCCTCTGAGCTGGTGGTTTTCCCTGCAGCTCTGGCTGCGGGCCTGTGGGTGAGCAGCTCCCTACAGCACGAGGCTGTGGGGAGATCTCCTCTGCAGAGGAGGAGGGGTGTAGACCGAGGGCCCGTTCTTCACAGGAGATGTGTAAACCGCAGAAACCCCAACATTTTATAGAAAACATCGCCCAAGTAAGGCCGCGGCAGTGTGGTCGATGAGTCTGTTTAACAACAATGCAACGTTGCATTTCTGCAAATCCTGAAGAGGAAGCGAAAGCTGCTTGTCCAGGCGGCTCGTCCCAGCTGCAGGAAAAGAAAGATTCCCGCGCCAGCAGCAGCAGCAGCGACTCGGTCAGTGGCGGTGACGCCCCCTGCACGGGGCCCCTCCTCCCGCTCCTCTCCTCTAGCCAGCCAGGAAGGCTCGCAAAGCCGAAGGCAGGTGAACTTATTCTTCTGTGTATTTTGTGTTTCTTTATTATTTTGTACCCTATTACAGTTGTGATCATTTTTACATGAATATTTTTGGGCTGTGGAATGAGTCGTGTGAATTTCCATTACCTCTTATGGGGAATTCACTTTGTTATGCAAGTGCTTTGGAGGACAAGCGATCCCCCAGTGACACGGTTCTCCGAGCACATCCCTGGCGTTAGGTGTGCAGGGCTGGGAATAAAACTAAGTTATGCTGAAATACGGCCGAAGCAGGGCTGACCGGGGGTCTGCGTGCCCCGTGTCACACGTGGCCGCTGAGACGCCCCAGCCACCAGGCTTTGCGGGCAGGCGAGCGTCCCTGGACTGGCTGTGTGGAGGCGGGAAGAGGAAACCTCAACTTTGTCTTTTTCTTTTTGTTTGTTTGAGACAGGGTCTCACTATGGAACCCAGACTAGCCTCGAACTCACAGTGATCTTCCTGTCTCAGCCTCCCGAGTGCTGGGATTGCATGCACGCACCACCACACCTGGGAGGAGACCTCAACTTTAAACCAGAGGCCCAGCATGGTGGGTCCTGAGGGCCAACTCCTGTTCCTTCTCTCTCCCTACTTCTTCCTCCTCCTCGTCGTCTCTCCTCTTCTCCTTTTTTTTTTTTTTGTACCAGAAATCGAATTCAGGACCTCGTGCTTGCCAGGCAGGCGCTTGTGCTGCTGAGCCATGTCCCCAGCCCCTTCTCTTCTCCTCCTGCTCCTCTTGTTCTTCTTCTTTCCCTCCTCCTCCCCTCCCCTCCCCTCCCCCTTTTCTTCCTCTTCCTCTTCCTCTTCCGAGCAGTGCTGTGGATTGCATCCAGGGCCCTGCACATGCTGGGCACACGCTGGTCCCCTGAGCCGCCCCCAGCCAGACCCTGTGCTTTTGAGACAGGGTCACACTACGCTGTACAGGCTGGTCTTCAACTCCTGGGCTCAAGTTGTCCTCATGCCTCAGCCTCCTGGGTGGCTGGGATTCCAAGTGTGTGCCACTGTCACAAACAGGGCCTTAGTATTACACACAGCTAAGTTAGGTAGAAATATTCCAGGCAGGCAGACAGGGCTGGGCCCTCAGGGGAGTCAGGGCAGAACTGTGGCTGGGTCCGCATCACTGAAGCCCAGGCCTCACGAGAGAGACGGAATAACCGGGCCTCTGGGGTCCGCAGGGGATGAAGAAATTGAAGAATTATACTGTAGCTGGTATCACCCGGTCCAGTAAAGTCCAGATGGACGTCAATCACCCTGGCAGGTGAGCAGGTCCTCCTGGCCCATCCCTTCCTAAGGTGCTTGTTCTTTGCATGCACACTTGCTCCATGACCTGCTTCCCCACAGCTCAGCATTACCTCAGCGGCTGTATTAGAATCTTGCTGGGTAATCATAGCTCTGACCCATACTGTGCCCATTTCGTGACTTTGTGCCCACCTCGTGATTCTGCTCTGTAAAACTTCCTCTGAGAAGTGGGCTCATGGGCAGCACACTCAGGTCCCCTCCTGTCTCTCAGGAGCTGTCTCTCTCTCTCTCTCTCTCAATAAATTTTCCCTGCTCTGAGCCTCCATTGTTCCTAGAATTCATTCTCCCATTTTGGGAAGCACAAACTCAGTGTATCTGACGTCCAGTGGGTTGGGAGTTACTATATTATTTCCCCTGTACCATTTGGAGGTCCCAGTGAGATCATTGGGAGGAGGTGAGAGTTTGCCTTTTTTTTTTTTTCCAGTACTGGGAATCGAACTCACGACCTTGTGTTTGCCAGGCAGACGCTGTGCTGCTGAGCTAAATACCCAGCCCTGAGAGTTTGCTTTTGTTTCATGGATTCTGGTTTGTGACTAATTCAGGTAATCAGAAATTGTCATCCTTGTTTGTCAATTGCTTATGCCTTGAATTTTTTTCCAATTTATTTTATTAGTACATGCATGCAGTAATCCTTGTGGGAAATCAGCACATGTACATAATACACTTAACACCTTTTAAATCTCTTTTCTTCCTCCTCATTCCAGCCACCTCTTTTTTGGTTTTTTTTTGTTGCTGTTGTTTGTTTTTTTCCGGTAGCAGGAATCGAACTCAAAACCTGGCGCTTGCCAGGCAGGCGCTGTGCTGCTGAGCTAAATCCCCAGCCCCTTCCAGCCACCTCTTGATCACGTGCCTTTTTTTTGCACGTGTTGCAGCCCTCTTTACGCTTCGTGTCTGGAAGTGGCCCCTGTCACAACACAGCTATGTTTCCATCCCTTACCCCTGCCCGCCCTCCCCACCCCATCTCTCGCCCCCCTTCCCCTTTGAGAACTACCTGTCTCCTTACCTCCTATGACCTACCTTTTATTTTGTTCCTTATTTTCACTCTGGCTTTCTCGTGTAAGGGAAACCATGAGGTATTTAAGCTTGGTGTCTGATTTGTTTCACTTGACATTAACTATGTCAAGGTGCAGCCATGTTCCTACCAGAGACACAAGTTTATCTTCCTTTACTGCAGAGTACACTCCTTGTGTGTAAATACCACATTTTCCTTGTCCGGTCATCTGCTGACGGACACACAGTCTACTCCTAAGATTTAGGTATCACGAACTGCGTTGCTATAAACATGGGTCTGCCTATGTGTCTGCAGCACGATGTCTTTATCTTTTTAGGTTTTTCGGTTTTTCTCCGGTACCGGGAACCGAACTCACGACCTTGCGCTTGCCAAGCAGGCGCTTTTGCCGCTGAGCTAAATCCCCAGCCCCGTCTTTATCTTTTTAGGAAGAAACCTAGAAGGGGCAATAGCTGGGTCAAGTGGAATTTCTTTTCTTTTTTTTTTTGTCTTTTTGAGACAGGGTCTCCCTATGCAGTTCAGGCTGGCCTTGAGCACACTTTGTAGCCCTGGCTGGTCTCAAACTCGAAATATCCTCCTGCCTCAGCCTCCCAAGTGCTGGGATTGCAGGCGTGCACCACCATGCCCAGCCCAAGTGGAATTTCTAGTTTCAGGTTTTTGAGGAACGTCCGTGCAGAGTCCATAGTGGTTGTACTGTACTAGTTTACATTCTCACCAACAGTGCAGCTTATGTCTGGTCTTTTTACGAGTTACTTTTGTTCAAACGACAAATTTAAGTTGAGAACATGGGACGATTATGATGTTTCTTTGATGGGACATTTTACTTTTGCAGGCAAGGTCTTGTGTTCCTGTTTGTACCTGCTGCGTTGGACTCGCTAGTTGCTGAACTTACTGGTGCCCCTTGCGTGACCCGTTGGACTCATTCTGGCTGCTGTGTGGTTTGTGGTCTTATTTTAGCTAGCAGCTCTAGGGAAGAGTAATGTTAGAGCGCCCCCTGGTGGACCTTGATACTAACCAAAATGTGAATTTATGAAACGCTGTAAAATGGATTTCTATGGAATGTGGTTTATATTTAGAAAGTATACATATCTATTAATAAATCATAGGACTCTGCCAGTCAAAAGGCGATAGGCTGGCAGCCGTTCTTAGGACTTGGCGGGCAGGTTTCCCTGGACAGGGGGCCTGAGCCCCCTCCACACTCTGGAGGAAATGCTGAGGCTGCTCTGCCTCAGCTTCCTGGCAGGTCTGACCTTCCACGGGTGAGGAGACCATCTCAGCTCTTGAGAGTCCTTACGCTCATCCTTCCAGGCTGAGGGGAAGACTCGGGTACATTGTCTCAATTACTCCCCATCAGTGTAAGAAGAAAAGACAATCTCGTTTCGGATCTTTTCCCGTCACCTCCTACTTTCCTTTTCTTAAAATTTCTTTTTGAAGGGATGCTTCTACTAAAGAGCAAAGAGGGAGGAATCCTGAATGATCTCACCCTCTCCCTCTGAGGGGTGTGGCTCAGTGGTAGCGCTCTTGCCTTGCATGCAGAAGGCCCTGGGTTCGATCCCCAGCACCACCAACATCAACCTCTCCCTTAGCAACAACTAAGATCGTTTAGGTTGAGCCCATAGAAATCCAGCGTTTGCTAACACCTAGCAGGGAAGTCAGCTCAGGTGGGGAGCATGCACCCTGCCTCTGGAATTTTGCCTGTCCAGGAGAGCACACATGAGGATGTCCCTGCTCACATGTTCTGGGTCGTCTCCTGAGCAGGGGAAACTGAACCTGCAACCCTGTGGAAAGACCAATCTGGGTGAGACCAGAAGGAGCTGTTTCCTCAAGCACAGTGTTGAAGGGACCAATACACATTCAGCTTAAGGGAGAGGGGGCTGGGAATTTAGCTCGGTGGCACAGCGCCTGCCTGGCAAGCACAAGGTCGTGAGTTCGATTCCCAGTATGGGAGAAAAAACAAAACAAAAAGACCAACAAAAAAAGGGAGAATCCTCCTGGCCCTCTCTTCCCTCCTGGGCCTGCTTCTCATCATTTATGTGTGTGCAGCAGGGAAGTGATTTGCTAATGCGTACGTTATGGTTGCTGGACAATGTGTACAAGTTTTAACCTGTGCGGTTCACAAATGTGTTGCAGAAAAAGAGACAGAAACTTAGGAGTGGATTTTGAGTAAAACTTTGCTTTATCTTACTGCTAAGGAAGACTGCCTCAGTCACTAGGTAGACAGCACAAACGTCTTAGAGATTTCTTTGCCCTCGGGCCCAGGGCAGGATTTTTCTGAGCCTTTTCTTGTCCCTGTCTCTGGAGTGATCTCTTTCTCAGGTTGGGAAGTGCTCCAGCCACTTCCAATCTGCCTTTGAGTTTCTCCCTCACTCTCTTTGAAAGAATTGGAATGCAGTCGTTCAGGTCTCTTGACTATTGGTTTAACGTTGCTAGCAATGCTTCCTTCTTAAGCTGGGTGTGGTGGTGCACGCCTGTAATCCCAGCACTCGGGAGGCTGAGGCAGGAGGATTGTTGCTAGTTTGAGACCAGCCTGGGTTACAAAGTGAGCTCAAGGCCAGCCTGAACTGCATAGAGAGACCCTGTCTCAAAAAGACCAAAAAAAAAGCTTCCTTCTTTAAACGTGGCTTACAGGTGGCAGCAGTTGTAGCTTGTGTTTTTGGAAGCACATGCTGGAGGCAGGAGTGGGAGTCTCCAGAGAAGGCAAAGGTGTGGGTTGGTCCAGGTGGCCAGTCTGACTCAGCCTATCTTGCAGTCACTCTCCTCATGGCAGCCACCTGCTCTGGAGCAGGTCACCTCGGGGACAGCTTGAGAGGACATAGAGACCAAGCAGGGATTACAAGGGACGCCTACTTTCCCCTTGTTGTTTTACAGCAGGGAAGCTCAATGCCAAATTCTCTTACTGCTCTGGAATGTATTCTTAAGCCTGGAAATTGTTTGACCCTTACATATTGAAAAAGAACTGCTTAATATTTTTCTGTGCCTGTGCATGGCCAGCCTACCCGCTAGAAGCAAAATGGAATGCGGAGGGAAGTATTGATTATGATGCTACTTTACAACTAGAACTGTACAGTAAGAGAGAGGGACAATGGCCAGAATTACCTGATGTCCAGACTGTCTTTGTATTAAGAGATCATCCTTACTTGTGTTCAAAATGCAGGGCCGGGGAGATAGCTCAGTGGCACAGTGCCTGCCTTGTAAGCATAAGGTCCTGAGTTCGATTTCCGGTACCAAACAAACAAACAACAAAAAAAACCAAAATGCAAATGTGAGCCACAGGGAGACCAGACACCTCTGGGCCTTCAGGTGCAGTCAGATGCCTCCACCATCACTGAGCTTGCGGTTCCCTCCTGTGCCCTTTGGACCCTAAGGATGAGGTTTCCAAGGGAACCTTAACCAAAGGCTCATCTACTATTCTTGCGCCTGAGGATGCGGTTTCCAAGGCAACCTTAAAACTTCATCCACTATCACAGAGCCGGGAGTTCCCTGCCATGCCCTCTGGACTGTAAGGATGAGGCTTCCAAGCCAGCCTTAATCGAAGCCTCTGCTGTGCTCCACCGACCCCATCTGACCGTGTTCAAGCCCCTCAGGGACAGTGCCTCTTCCAGGAGGTGGTGGAGAACTTGGCCCTTCCCCTGTCCACATGTCCTCTCCTCTCAGTGACCTCAGGCAGATCAACAGATCTGGGAAAGTTTTCAGACAACCCTGATAAGTACATTGAGGTCTGTAGAGGCCTTACCCAGCCCTATGAACTAAACTGGAAAGATGTACTTTACTCTTAAGTCAAACACTGACTTCTCATGAGAGACGAGCAGCATTACAAGTTGCTATTACATTTGGAGATGAATATCGTATTGTTAACTTTAGTTTCTTTTTCTTTTGAGGCAGGGTCTCACTATGTACTTCAAGTTGGCCTCAAACTCACAGTGATCCTCCTGCCTCAGCCTCCCAGGTGCTGAGATCACAGGCATGTGCTACCATACCAGGCTCATATTGTCAATTTTAGAAGGCCAAGGGACAGGCAGCCAGGAGAACAGCCAGTTCCCACTGGAGCCCACGCAGTCCCTACACAAAACCCCTGCTGACCTAACAACCAGACGGGAGATTGGAATAGGAGCCAGATCTGTGTTCCTGAGGGTCTAAGAAGGATGAAAACTAAGCCCTTCAATTATTTTAAATTGTCAGCTATTCATGAAGACACAGGTGAGCCCCCCTCTGTCCTCTGAGATTGTTTATAAGAGGCTCTGATGAAACACATCCCAGGCTCCTGATTCAGTAGAAGGATGGATTATTCTTAGAGACAAATTTATTACCCAGTCAGCTTCAGGTAGTAGGAAAAAGCTACAAAAGATGGCTTTTGCTCCAGGTAGCTCACTTGATACTTTAGAAAGGATTGCCTCCTCGGTATTTTTGGGGGGTGGGTACTGGGAGTCGAACTCAGGACCTTGCACCCGCCAGGCAGGCACTGCACCACCACCCCCCCCCCCTGGCCCCTTGCCTCCTCAGTATTTTGTAATTGAGACCAGGAGGAGGCCAAGGGGAGAAAACAAAGAAACCACGAGAAAGCGGCTGCCTGGACTGTGGCCTTAAAAGGAATAGACTCTAAGTCTGATTCTCGGGGCTCCAAGAGGAGCTGGACAGCTAACCTCACCTGCTGCCACTGCAGAAAGCCAGCCCATCTCAGCAGGGGCTGTGGTAAGAACTGGCACATGAAGAGACGCCCTAGACCATGCCTTGATTGCAAAGATGACCACTGAAAGTCGTCACGGCAGGGGCACTGGAGTTCAGACCCATCTTACCAGCTGGTCCAGCAAGACTGAAGGGCCCAGGGCACTCTCTACCTCCTCCCTCCAGCTGGACTGTCATCTTCATGAAGGAGCCCTGGGTAGTCATGATGACCTGGCCTTCTCTCCAGCCACTATACTTCAGTGGAAAGAGTCACTGGAGAGGAGGTAACTCGGTATTTCTCACTACCCTTATGCTGTAACTGGGATGGTTTTCTTTTTTCTTATTCCTTTTTTTTTTTTTTTTTTTGAATCAGGGTCTCACTATGTAGTGCAGGCTGGCCTTGAATTCACTATGTAGCCCAGGCTGGCCTCAAACTTAGGGTGATCCTCCTGCCTCAGCCTCCTGAGTACTGAGATTACAGGTGTGCCCCACCATGCCTAGCTTGCCCCATTCCTTTTTTTTGTTTTGTTTTGTTTTCTGATACTGGGACTTGAACTCACAACCTTGCGCTAGCCAGGCAGGTGCTGTGCCACTGAGCTAAATCCCCAGCGCCCCCCATTCCTTTTTGATTATGCCTGAAAGAGTCCAGTTCTTTTCCTGGGGAGAGATATCTTGCTTAAATACTGTAATGTATTTGTACCCGGGTCAGATATGCTGCTCCCCTCTCGTAGAGAAAACTAAATCCTAAAGTATGGGGAGCTAAAGGCGAAATGAAAAGAACAATAAGAGCTGCCCTGGTGCAAATACATCTTAAAGATCCCATTATTTTTCCTCACCAGAGACAACACCCTCCAAAGCCTTAAGTTAGGAAAGGACTGTTGCCTACAAATCGACAACTGAGAGACAAGGTTTACTTGTGCCCTGTAACAGCCCTTGCAGCTCTCCAGACTGGGAGCTCAGAAACCCAGTGGGGAGTGGAGGTGGGTGCGGGACCTTAGACTGGTAAACGAGGCGTAGTGCCAATCCACCTGGTGGTTCCTAACCCCTGCACTCTCCTTTCTCGGATCCCAGAAGATGCCGGCCGGTTTTCAGTGTTAGACTTAAAAGATGCCTTCTTTTGTGTTCCTTTGCACACAGATTTCCAGTTGCCTTTTGCCTTTGAAAATCCTCATGACCAGGCCTCTCCACTCACTTGGACTGTGCTTCCTCAAGGGTTCAGAGACAGCCCTCATCTTTTTGGAAAATGCTTTCCCATTACTTGGTGTGTTTTATTTATTTATTTTTGTTTTGTTTTGCTTTTCTCCGGTACTGGGAACCAAACTCATGACCTTGTGCTTGCCAGGCAGGCGCTTTGCCACTGAGCTAAATCCCCAGCCCCAACTTGGTGTGTTTTAAATCTTCCCAAGCCACAGTCCTGCAGTATGCAGGGGATACAGTGCTGCGGAACTCTCTCGTGAAGGCACTCGTGCTTTGCTGAATTTTCTAGCAGGCAGAGGTTAGATCTCTAGGTCTAAGGCACAACTTTGCAGGCTTGAGGTAAAATACTTGGGCCTTATTATATCCAAGGGAACCTGAAGGCTGGGGGAAGAGAGACTTAAACCAGTACTTTCCTTCCCAAAGCCCAAGACCCTAAAACAGCTGAGGGGTTCCTAGCAATCACAGGTGTTTGTCACCTTTGGTAGTAGGGCACAGTGAGATCACAAGACCCCTGTATCAGCTCATAAAGGAAGCTGAAAAAGTAGATACTCATATTTTAACCTGGAAACCTGATGCCCAAAGTGCATTCCAGAAGCTTCAACAAGCACTTCTGAATGCCCCAGCACTGAACTTATGTCAGGACATGGTTTCAATCTGTACATTGGGCTGGGGATTTAGCTCAGCGGCACAGCACCTGCTTGGCAAGCGCAAGGTCGTGAGTTCGATTCCCGGTACTGGAAAAAAAACCCAAAAAATAAAAAGAAAATCTTCAATCTGTATGTTGATGAAAGGCAGGGCATGGCTTTGGGAATACTTACACAGGGTCAAGAATCTGCTCAACAGGGCATCTGTGTCACGGATTAGACACTGTAGCAAAGAGACGGCCTGTGTGCCTTAGAGCTGGGGCTGCCGCAGCTCTCCTGGTTCCGAGGCATCCAGGCTGACTTTCAGCAAAGATCTCACTGTACGTACACCTCTCAGTGTAACAGGACTTCTTTCTTCCAAAAGGAACCTATGGCTCTCGGACAATGGACTTCTTAAATACCAGACTCTACTTCTAGAAGGCCCAGCCATTCAAATAAGGACATGTTCCTCCTGAAACTCTGCCATCTTTCCACCAGGAAAAGGCAATCAAGGCTGAAAGACTGGGCTGTGAGCAGGTAACTCTCCCTCAGGAAGCAGCCAGAGAGGCTCACCATTTGGCCGCGCACACTTAACTGTCGCTTTAGCCGTTGCTCTTCCGTACTTGGAGCTGTATGCCTACCCACGAGGAGAATGCCTGCCGTCTATCGAGGGGCTTTGGACAGCCTCTCTGTGGAGTATCGCTGGCTGCCAGTCACAGCCATGGCCCGCCTCAGCCAGAAGCAGTAAGAACAGTCACCACCCCTTGCCTCCTCATGGCAGTTAGGGTTACCTCTTCAGAAAGGGAAATATTACACACAGCTAAGTTAGGTAGAAATATTCCAGGCAGGCAGACAGGGCTGGGCCCTCGGGGGAGTCAGGGCAGAAGATGAAAACACAGCACAACTGTGGCTGGAGGTACGTCACTGAATCCCAGGCCTCAAGATAAGGACATCCCCAAGGGATAAACAGTACATTGAAGATTATACTATAATTGGCATCACCGGGTCCAATAAAGTCTGGATGGATGTCAGTCACCCCGGCGGGTGAGCAGGCCCTCCTGGCCCACCCCTTCCTAAGGTGCTTGTTCTTTGCATGCACACTTGCTCCGTGACCTGCCTCCCCACAGATCAACATTACCTCAGTGGCTGTATTAGAACCTTACTGGTTCATCATAGCTCTGACCCACACTGTGCCCATTTCGTGACTTTGTGCCCACCTCGTGATTCTGCTCTGTAAAACTTCCTCTGAGAAGTGGGCTCGTGGGCAGCACACTCGGGTCCCCTCCTGTCTCCCAGGAGCTGTCTCTCTCTCTCTTTCTCTCTCCCCCACCCCCAATAAATTGTTCCTACTCTTAACCCCCATTGTTCCTAGAATTCATTGTTCAGTTTTGGGGAACCCAAACTCGGCATATCTGCCATCCAGCAGGTTGGGAGTGGTATTTCCCCTGTATCACTGAGAACTTCCAAAACCTACTGTACCCATAGAGGTAAGTTGCAGGTTCACTGACTCCCGTCTCAGAAAAAGAATTTTCTGGATGTGTCAGTAAGAAGCATGAAAGATGTATTAGGCAGAAATTTAAAGTATGCACTCAAAGGAACAGAGTCGGGGTCTTCAAGAGAGAGGTGCCTTACGGTGTGCGGCTGCGCACATTGGCGGGTTTGAGGTCCTCAAGGTGGGTGCTCTAGGAGGCGAGCTCTTGCGGCTTGGCCTGCTCCCCTGTGGTGGGCCTTGGTGGAATGCAAGCAATTTCCATGGATGTGAAGTGATGATCTGCTGCCCGCTCATATTGCTGCTTTCTTCAGGGCAGAGGTCCAAGGGAAGGAATGTAATTTACAGGCCAAAAGTACAGGTCCAGAGCCCAATTCACAGCTTATTGTATTCTTTTTTTTTTGTTGTTGTTTTTGTTTTTTTCTTCCCGTACCAGGAATCCAACTCATGACCTTGTGCTTGCCAGGCTGGAGCTTTGCCGCTAAGCTAAATCCCCAGCCCCCGCTTATTGTGTTCTTGATGTAGGGCAATGAACCTGCTGGATGTCCAAAATGCTGAGTTCATGTTTTCTAAAATCAAAGAATGAATTGTAGGAACAATGGAGGTTAAGAGCGGGAAGAATCTGAGAGAAAGAAAGCCTTGAGAGGGACAGAAGGAGGCCCGGGAAGTGGGTCGCCCACCGACCCCGCTCCTCAAGGGTATTTTATTGAGCAAAGGCATGAGTGAGGCAGGCTTAGGGTGGGACAGAACGCTAACCAATCAATAAGATTACAAGTACAGTCACTCGGGCAGTTACAGAGAGCCCTTCCTGGTCCTTGTTGCAGCCCAGGAAGTTTGTATTTGTAATCCCATGGAAAAGTTACTGGAATTTTAGCAAGTTAATTCCAATCTACCACCGCCAGTGCAACCCATGGCGAGAATAAAGACACTAAGGCGTATCTGTAGTTACGAGGAGCCAAGGGGTCCTACAGTGAAAAGGTCACCAGCTAACTGGAACAAAGGCCTTGGCCCAGGGCTGAACCCAGGTTTTATTAATTCATGA
>NW_004955583.1:801439-824607 GCF_000276665.1 Chinchilla lanigera
AAAAAAGGTCAAAACCTTTACTCTTCTCTCTTCCCTCACCACCCCTCCCAGCCTGAGCACAATCTTAGCAAAACCTATAAAGCCAAAAGTGGATGCAAGAGCAAAGAGCAAAGAGGGGACAAGGTGGGAAGAAGGCGGAGGGAGGCGGTGGAGCCGGCAAAGGCAACACAGCGAGGGCAAGAGGCCAGGGAGGAGGAGAAAGTCCCGAGCCGCTGCGGTGCAGAGAGCCTCTGGCCCGGCCGGGAAGCTGGGCGGGCGCCCGGGCAGGACGCAGGCGGGCTCCCTCCCCGTCTCCTTCCCCTTCTCCCTCAAGGCTTGCGAGGAATGCGGCTCCCTCCTCCCAGGCAGCTGGGGCAGCTCACTCCCTCCCTGGAATGCGGAGAATCCGAGGTGCTGGGGAGCGGGCAGAGAGACCAGCGCAGTCGGTGTCCCGGGCGCCGTGCGGCCGCACGCAGGCTCCGGCCGGGACGGGAAGGCGGGGGCGGCGGCCCGGCTCCGGAGCGGTCCCTGGGGCGTCAGCACGCCCTGGCGCTGCAGAGACCACTCCTCCGAAGACCGCCCAAGGGGAAGTGGGGCCTGGCCACGGCCGCCAGCTGCGCTGCGCCTTGGGACCCAGGCGGGACCTGCCGAGGCCACCTGGGGGTGTGTGGGGGGCCCCCGCCCCGTGACCAGGCCCTCAGCGGCAAAGCCCTCCCTTTCTTCCATCCTCCCTGCTCCCCACCTTCCTGCTCCTCCAGCGCCTGACCCAGACTCCCCACCTCGGAGCTCACCCTCCCCGTCCCTTCCAGCAAAAGCTTCCCCCAAACACCCCAGTTTGTCATCTGCAGCTGTTGTTCGAACTGTCAGCTCCTAACCTGAGACCGTGAATGCTGGTTCTAAGAAACAGTTGTTGACATTTAAAAAAATAAAAAACATATTTATGCATTTACTTTTTTTTGTCTTTGAGAAGGGAGGAGGGTCTTACTGAACTGCCCCGGATGGCCTCGAACTTACTATCCTCCTGTCTCAGCCTCCTGAGTAGATGCGATTATAGAGACTCGCCCCGTGGACCCTCATGTAACATTTTAAACTATGACTCTCACAGGAGATCCCTAACTGATTTTGTCCACAGACCCAGTGATAACTAACCAGTTGTCTATGACGGATCGAGTTCAACACTATGTAAGATTGCTTGGGTCCTGCGGGGTACTGCTCACATACAAGTCAGGGTATTTAAACAAAAAGATGTATACTGAATTTCTCACTGAGAGGTTGAAGAGTTTCTTTAAAAAAAGAAACTTGCTTTTGGGCCAGTGATATAGCTTAGTGGCATAAGTGCCTGCCTGGCAAGTGCAAGGTCCTGAGTTTGATCCCTGGTACCACAAAAAAAAAGTTGCTTTGTGCATGATTTTTTTTTTGTCTTTTTGAGACAGGGTCTTGCAGTTCAGGCTGGCCTTGAGCTCACTTTGTAGCCTAGGCTGGTCTTGAACTCATAACGATCCTCTTGCCTCAGCCTCCTGAGTGCTGGGATTACAGGTATGTGCCACCATGTCCGGCCATGTATGATATTTAAAAAGGGCTCTAAAAATAAATAAATAAATAGGCTCTAATAAACCACTTAATTTAAAAACAAGGCAGAATCCGGATTGTCCACAACAGTTTTTTTTTTTTTCTCTCCCCGGTATCAGGAATTGAACTCATGACATTGCGCTTGCCAGGCAGGCGCTGTACCGCTGAGCTAAATCCCCAGCCCCTCTCCACAACAGTTTTGTTACCAGGTCCTAGGATTGTGGAGACTCCTTCTAGAGGTGTTTTCTAGGTTCTTTCTGTCGTGAATAAAGAATTAGTCAGGACAAAAGCAAAAGGCAGTGAGGTTTTGCATTTATTAATGGTAGGAAAAGAAACATGCTCTGCAGGGCAAGTGTGGCCCAGCTAAAAGCAGGTAAGTGCCCCCTGCGGGCGAGAATGTTATTAAAGCGTCTCCCTTACCTCTCCCTCTGGAGTTTTTTTTTTTTGGTACTGGGAATTGAACTCAGGACTTTGCCCTTTATGGGAAGGCACTTGTGCCGCTGCACTATATCCCCGGCCCCTCCTCTGGGGTTAGATTCTAGGTTCTTCTCATCTAGAACAAAGAATTGAACACAACGAGCAAAAGGCAATGGCCAAGTTTATTAGATAAAGTAAAAGTGAAGAGAGAGGGAGAAACTGGCTCTGCAGAGGGAGCTTGGGCCCAGTGAAAGAGGAAAAAGCACGGCAAAAGTACAACCTGGACGGCGGGGGTGGTAACACACACCTGTAGCCCCAGCACTTGCACTGGGAGGCTGAGGCAGGAGGATCACTGTGAGTTCAAGGCCTGCCTGGGCTCATAGTGAGACCCTGTCTCAAACAAAACAAAACAAAGCACAACACAACACAACACAACACAACACAACACAAAAACCTGGAAGATGCAGGGCTGGCCAGTGAGAGGGAAGCCACCGCAGAGGGTTCCTGTGGCATCTGCGTCCTTTCACACTATCCAAATCTGGAGGAAACCTGACAGCGTCCTGGAACCCTGCTCCTCGGGCTGAGGTCACCCTGCGAGGTCCTGCTGAGAACCTGCGAGCGCTCAGAGAGGAACTGAAGGCCACGCTCTCTGATTGGCTGACCAAGCGTCCAGCAGGCCACGCCCACTTGCTCAGTCAGTTTGCAACGCCCTAATTCCCCGCCTCAGTTCGAGCAACCAGCGTGGGCTGCGGGGGGCACAGGAGGGAGCCACAGGAGTGTGGGGGGGACACACTGTCTTCACCTTGGAGGTGACACACGAAGTATGGACCATAGCCTATACACAGGTTAAGAAGTCTGGATTTCTGTCCTTTCCCTCCAATGGTCAGGGATTTCTCTCTCTTTTTTTTTTTTAACTCTTTGCAGTACTGGGGATTGAACCCAGGACCTTTACACTGAACTACATCCCAGCCCATTTTATTTTTCATTTGAGACAGGCTCTTGCTAACTTGCCCAGGCTGGCCTCAAACTTGCAGTCCTCCTGCTTCACCCCCCCAGAGGCTAGAATTACAGATGTGTGCCATGGTGCACAGCTGTGAGGGGAACTTCTGATGGCAGTTGGGGGCTGTGGGGCACGGCGGGCCTTCAGATAACAGGACTGGGTGAGGAGTGTGCTCGGGTTCTCCACCAGTGGGCGTGTGTGCGTGGTGTGAGGAACCGCCCGTCTGATGTGGAGGGAGGGAGGCCTCACATCTGTCACTGCAGGCTGGGAGCCAGGAGAGTGGGGTGTGTAATTCAGCCTGAGTCCAGAGGTCAGGGGTGGAGAAGCACGGCTGTCCCAGTGCAGGTGAGGGCGACACACCCTTCCTCTACCTTTCTATACCTTTCAGACCCTCACAGCTTACAGGGTGCCACCCACATTGCAGAGGGCATGGGTCTTCTTCACCTTTGTTTTTTTTTTTTGTTTTTTGAGACGGTCTTGTTGTGTAGTGCAGCCTGGCCTTGAACTCACTACAGTTTGAGGCTGGCCTCAAGCTTGCAGCAATCCTCCTGCCTCAGCCTCCCAAGTGCTGAGATTACAGGCGTGCACCACCACACCTGGCCTTTCTTCACCTTTTGAATGCCAGTTTCTTTGAGAAACACGGGAAATAGTGTTGTGTGGGCTGTGGGTGGAGGTCCCTGAGCTCAGTGTAGGTGACACACAAAACCAACCACCATGAAGAGTAACCAAAAATACGGAGAGGTGCAAGGTAGAACATCCGGTTCGTCTTGTCTGCTAACACATCATACCGGGGGTCCTGCTGAGGTCTCATTTAGGACTTATGCGACTTTTGAAACTTTATGCCAGATTAAAACAAGATTTCCCTTAGGGTCTAATTTTCTCTGCCACTCTGCGGGGAGCTAGGGGGCTAGGAGGGAGCAGGTCAGCCGTGGAGACACCAAGCAGCGGGTGAATGGAAGAAATGTGGCTGGAGCAGAGCGTGGTGGCGCACGCCTGTAACCCCAGCACACGGGAGGCAGAGGCAGGAGGATCATTGCGAGTTTGAGACCGGCCTGGGCTACAAAGTGAGCTCAAGTCCGGCCTAAACTGCACAGCGAGACCCTGTCTCAAAAGACAAAAAAAAAAGAAATGCGTCTGGCAGGATGGACTGTGGCAGCAACAGCCAGCGACAGTGCTGCTCCCACAGCCACAGCGCTCAGCGGGTTATGCTGCAAGGGTCCCCTCCAAGTGAGCTTTCAGGGAAGGGGGCGTCTGTTCCTTTTCCCGTCACGCAGATGGGGGCTGCGGCGGGAAGCCCAGTCGGCTCTGGAGGACTGCGCCAGGCACGGTGACCTGAATGAGCGAGTTAAAGCGCCCAGAGCGCTGCAGGCCGGGTCGCTCCCTCCCGGACAGGCCGAATGAACCTGGAAACGTGGGTGGTGAGGGTGCCACGCGCCATCGCGGCGGTTGGTGGTGAAGGACTTCGTTAGGACTCGGATCCAAGCAGCCAGCGCAGACCGATGCCACTGAATCAGCCCGGGAAGGCAAGGAACGCGCCCGGCTGAAGGCCTGGGCTGCCGGTGTCGCCGAGCAGAACTGCAGTGGGCGGGAAGACGGGACGCCCCGTGACCAAGGGTCCTCCCAGGGATCCTCCGCTCAGAAGAAAGTTTGGAGGGGTGCAGCCGGGCCTTTGTGGCTCAGTGGGGGGCAGCCTTTCTCGGGACCAGGTGAAAACTCGAGTCAAATGTCCGCTCTGGTTCGGGGACTGGAGCACGTGTACTTCGTTTTCGTGGCCATGACCCCTGTGGTGCGCTGGCCCTCACCCGTGTGTTCCGTGGGCCCCATTCGATGCTGTGTTCAAGACAAAGGCGACCGCAGGGCAGAAACCTTGGTGCGTGGTCAGGAGACGAGGATCGCAGACAGAAGCGGAACCGAGAGTCCGGGGGACGGGAGGAGGGGAATGCGCTGGGTGCACACCCGCACTCCTGCCATTGTGCGTGTGTGCTGAAATGCGGGTGGTCGGAGAAAACCAGAGACAAGAGCCAGAGCGGGAGTGGGTGAGTGAGGCATCGTGCAGCTGCAGGAGGAGGACCCCCGGCGCTGGGGCTGTGAGGGCGACTCCTCCTTCCCGCCGCCAGCCTTTATGAAATCAGCCACACGGGGACACTGCAGCGAGGCCCACCCCAGGGAGCGCCGAGGACGCGGTGGCCAAGACCCGCAGCGCAGCTCTGACCCACACGCCGCGCTCAGAGTGCGCCAGGCTGCGGCCACCGGCTGCCCAGACTGTCCTTGCTTCCGGCGCGGCATGACTCTGGGACATGCGGCCTCTGCAGACTGGCTTCAGGGCTGGGCGCTCCCATGGCTTTGGGGCTCGCTAGAGTGCCTTACAGAGCCCAGGGCAACGCTGTGCCTCAGATTACAGCTTTATTGTAGCGGGCATGGCCTGGAGGAACAGCCAAGGGCAGACACGCAGAGCTCACACCGGGGAGCCCCAGACGCAGTGTTCCGTCCTGTCACCCCACCCGACCCCAGCGCAGTGACCTCCCCACCCAGGCAGCTCTGCCCGACGCTGGCATCCAGTTTTCCTTCCCTGAAGACGACTGGCCTGGCCCATGGGCCGCATGACTGAGTTCAGCCCTTGGGCCCCCTTCCGGTGGAGGTGGGGCTTGGCTCAAAGACCTGATCATTTAAGTACCACTGGTCTTTTTGGGGACGAGACCCCATTCTGGGTGCTCTTTTAGCATAAACCCACATGTGATCCAAGTGGCTGCTGAATAACAAAGACTTCTATTATCCAAGAACTTCTGATCAGGAGTGATGGTACATGCCTGAGATCCCAGTACTTAGGAGGCTGAAGCAGGAGGATTGCTGCCAGTTCAAGGCCAGCCTGGGCTACACAATAAGATCCTGTCTCAAAAAACCAAAAAAAAAAAAAAAAAAAAAGAAAAGAAAGAAAGAAAGAAAGAAAGAAAAGATACTTTCAAGGAAGTTCCCTTCCACTAGGTACCAGGGACAAAGGGCAGTTAAATTATTGTATTGTACACAGGGTTGTAAAAAGATAATATTATACCAGAGAACAGAGATGAAAAAGGTTGACATGTCTCCAGATACCACTTATCACAGGAGCTTTAAGGGGTTCACACTTCAGTACGCAGCAGACAAATTGCTATCGGTTGGGTCTGCAGTGTTCCCCAAAAGCCCACGTGCTAAGGGCTTGGTTGGTGACTTGTGGTGCCACCTTTTTGGGGGTCATGAACACGAGGGGTCACTGGGGGTGCACCACGAAGCCAACATGGGGGCCCCAGCACCTTCCTCTCTCACCTGGCTTCCCTGCAGGGTGGGTAGAGGCCTCTTCTGCTACCTGCCCCTGTGGTGATGTCTTGCGTCAGTTCTGTGGAACACTAACAAGATAAACATTAATACACAGTCAGAGGGCGTGGGCTCTCAAAGTCAGCACAGGAAATAAAGACATCAAGACCGTGGATGGAAATGCAAGGTGGAAGCCGGGTGTGGTGGTACATGCCTGTAATCCAGCACTCGGGAGGCTGAGGCAGGAGGATTGTTCCCCCGCCATCCCCGGTACCGGGAATCGAACTCACGACCTTGCGCTTGCCAGGCAGGCGCTGTGCCTCTGAGCTAAATCCCCAGCCCCAACAGGAGGATTGTTATGAGTTTGCGACTAGCCTGGGCTACAAAGTGAGCTCATGGCCAGCCTGAACTGCATAGTGACACCCTGTCTCAAAAAGACAAAAAAGAAAAAAGAAAAAAGAAATGCAAGGTGGAGGTCCAGTGGCCATGCCTGCAGCCTCCTGAGGATAAGTGGCAGCTTGAGGTTAGACTGTGATTAGCACCACCTGGTCCAGGAAGTCCAGACAGGCATCAGATGCCCAGGTGGGTGAACAGAGCATCCCCACCTGTCCCTTCCCGAAAACACCTCTGTTCTTTCCAGGGACCCTGCTACATGACTCATTTCCCTACTGGGTCAATATCAGCTAAGCAGCTGTCCTTGTAATCTTGTAGATTGATTGTAGTCTGACCCATGTTGTACCCATGTTGTAACTTTGCTGTATAAATTGCCCTGACAAAGGGCCTTGGTGGTCACCCACTTGGAACCCCTCCTTGAAATCCAGGAGCTATTCTTCTCCTGTTATTTCTAATAAAACTCTCCTAACTTCTTGTTTAGTTCCTGACCTCATTCCTGGATGTTGTGAGACCACAAACTCAGCATATTTGACATCTAACAGGTCAGGAGTAACATTTCTCCTAAATCATCAGCACAGGCCTTTGTATGTGACTGTTTAGGAAATGGAGTAGTGATAGTCACTATAAGTGGGAAATTTGCCTCATTCTTGATGTACTAGGAATACTTCAGTGAATATTATATTGGTTGTTTATTTGAAATAAATATCTTTTATTTATTTATTTGTTTTGTTCTGGTACCAGGAATCGAACTCACAACCTTGCTCTTGCCAGGCAGGCGCTGCGCCGCTGAGCTAAATCCCCAGCCCTGAAATAAATATCCTTTAACAGAAGAAAATACCTTTTTATTCCCAGGTTCTCTTTTTTTTTTTTTTGGTTTTTCTCCGGTACCGGGAACCGAACTCATGACCTTGCACTTGCCAGGCAGGCGCTTTTGCCGCTGAGCTAAATCCCCAGCCCCTAGTCCCAGGTTCTAAGAATTATATTAAAAATGTATACTGATTGTCTAATTTTTATCAAATTTCCATGTTTTATTTCCTTGGCTTACATTCATGATGAATTTGAAAATATTAAGCTGTCTTTGTACTCTTGGCTGGTCATGGGGTATTACTCTTTTAATATTTTGTCCTAAATTTTTACCTTCCAGATGGAGGCTCTGGCAGTGTTGAGGGTTCTTTCATAAAACGCCTAAATCCACAAGGCCCCCAGAAAACCACCTACAACGAACTTCTCGGAAGAATGACACGTTCCCTTCGCTCTCTGTCCAATATCAGAGAAAACATCCCAGTTCCAGTAGGTCTGGCTTCTAATACCCACGAGTCAGTTCTGGTGAAATCATAATATAATAAATAATCATTGCATAGTTGCTGCTTACTCTGAACCAAGTTGGACTGAGTAAGTTATTACTTTAGTTAAGCCTTAAAATTACCCTTAATTTCTCACCTAAAACGTACCTGTTTGAAAATGATGAATAACCAAGTGTCTTAAACAATATCCCTATAATGAAGACAGGGGGGAATTTCTTACTTGTGTTTGGCAGAATTGCTTATGATAGTAATTTTCAAACATGCACAAAAGCCGTGAGATGAATGTCATGAACATGACTCTACTCTCCCAAAGCTTTAGGGACAGCCAGGGATGGGCTGTACTCACTCCGTCTACCCCTCCCACTTTTTTCTGGATATCCTTTCAAACAAATTCCAGATGTGCCGTGTCACCCATAAATTCTTCAGCACTATATCCGATTCTTACTGGGTCCCGGGGAGCTGAGAGCACAGTGCCAAGGCACAATTCATTATGAGGGATTCTATGAAGGTCTGAAACAGCCCAGTCAAAATCCACGGTGCTACAAGTGTCTGAAACTGTATACTCCCCAGAGTGGGAGCGAAGGACTGTGTATCTTCAGGATTCCTCTCTGCTTTATTTTCCTTTACTGAGTTTTAAGAATTGGTGGGGGGAAGTAAAAGAGGGTTGATGTTCAAGGTTGTATATTTTGGCAAGCAATTGCGAGTGCAGATAATTCTTGTTTTGGATTAAGAAAGGTCTATTAGTCAGAAAGTAATCTTGGCACCTGTGCAGAAAAATTATACAGCTTGACAAGATTCGCGGCACCCAATTTGTGCTCAGGCCAGCAGCGTGACTCTTGCAGGGTTCTCTGAGCTGGACGGCCTTCCACACCATCTGCAAAGCTGACAGCCGAAGTGAAATAAACCAGACCAAGAAAGACTGTACCCTGTATGGTTTCATTTATGTAAAACTCTAGAAAAGGCAAATGAATCTACAGAGACAGAAAGCAGATCCGTGGTTTCTGGCCTGGGCTAGGGAGGCGCAGGCACCATGCGCTGGCGTGTGGGGATGTGTACTGTCTTGAGCATGGTGTTGGTTTTTGCAGGACTGAGCTTGTCAGTATGTGCTGTTTACATCTGTGTGGTTCGCTGCGTGTCGGTTGCTCCTCAGTACACACTTTTCTTTGTTTTTAAGTGACTAGCTCCGGGGCAGAGTGGTGGAGAGACTCCAGCTGCTACCCCCAGGTGTGTGCCCGAGGTCCAGGGGGTGGATGGGTGCGGCTGCAACAAGAGGCAGCTCTGCCAGCCGCCAGCGGTGAGCTCACGGGTTCATGAGCACACGCACACTGCGTGTACAGTTCTAACCAGCTTGTGTGAAACCTTAGGGTCTTTTATTGGAAAAAGTAAAACAGAAATTCATAACAGAATAATAGGAGAATAACAACATTAATGCATTGTATACTGTCATCTTCGAAGAAGTCGCTCAGAGCAAGCTCCTTTTGTTACCACCGCTTTGCCTAGCCTCACCAAGGGAAAGTGGGAGGAGGAAGCAACTTTATTTGCATTTCTCTCTGTCCCTTTCAGTCCATTGTGTGAGGTTTGTTTTTTCTGTCCCTCACAATTTGGAGCAGGTTTGATGACATTTCAAAGGTAATCTGATCACTGTAATTCCACAAATCTATAATTACACGGCTCAATCTCATGTAATGGTAAAGATACCACATTTTATTTAAATGTGGGGTCTTTTCCCTTTCAGGTGCATGGTGATGGTCTCTTATTTCCTACTTTGTGCTATTGTGCCCCAACACCCACGCTCCTCTCCTAGGTAACAGGACTTTCAAATTTTTGTTCTTGTAGCCACCCTAATAAAGATTATCTTTCCCAGCATCCCTTGCAGCGAGGTATGGCTGTGTCTCTAACTTCTGACCAACAGGATCAGAAGCAGCAACAACCTTTTGTTTTCAAATGGCTGATGCAATACTCCCTTCCCTGGCTAGGAGAGGGAACCAGCTGAAATGGAGTTAGTGCTGTTTCAGCTTTTCAAATGTGAAACACAATGGCAGCCCTCGGGGAGTGGCAGAGCAGCAGGGCAGAAGGAAGAGGGGTCCTCAACAGCACCGTGGAGTGTCTGCAGTAAACCCCCGACTTATACACATTTGAGTTGTGAACTTTCACTGTGTACCGTATGAGACCCACTTTGTCAGCTTGTGAGTGAATCTGACTTCTGAACAATTCTCCCAGAACTGAGCTTGCTAGTTAGCTGGGGACTTCCTGTACTAACCACACAGGCTTGTTTTGCAGGTGTGCTTCCGTCCCTCCTCTCTCATGCTGATGCCTTGGACCTGGGACCTCTCCAGGGATGGCGTGTGTGAGGGAGAGGCTGGGTGCTTTGGTCTGATCATGAATGCCTTCCAAACTCCCATTGCTCAGAGGTGGGCTTTTGGAAAGTGACTGGATCACAGGGGCAAGCGCTCCTCGGGGGACTCATCCAGTAATGAGTTATGCAGGTAAGTGTGCTGTTGGAGGTGGGGCCTGGGTGGAGGTGGTCACTGGACTCTGATCTGAGAGAGTGCATCTTGCTCCCCTCCCCAGCTCCTCCCTTTGCTCTCTTTCCTGGCTGCCATGATGTGAGCGGCTCTCCTCTGCCCAGGCCCTTCCACCATGCCGCTTCTGCGTTACAGCTGGTGAGCCATGGACTGCAACTTCTGAAACCGTGAACCAAAGTAAAACTGTCCTTCCCTAAGCTGTGGGTGACAGGTGTTGTGTCTTGGTCATGAGGAAAGTGACTAAGACACCAGAAGGGGACTTCTCTGGCGAGAGCTGCTGTGGGATGGCGTCGGCCCTCCCCATGTGGGCAGGCATAGCTGATTCCCTCTTATTGGCACTTTCATCAATGCTCTTGAGATAACACTCTCCCTTTGCTGGGATCGCTCATCTCCTGACTCCTTGACGCAGGTGGAGCCGTTCCTTAGCCTAGTCAGCCAAATGTCCTCCTGTAGCTTCTAGGATCCCTCTTTTGGATCACTGAAGCTATTCATGTGACCCTTTGGGGCAGAATCTAACATAATCCTGTGCCTGCTGTCTGTACACCGCCCCACATCTTGTCTGTAAATCAACTGATTTTTTTTTTTTTTTATACCGGGAATTGAACTCAGGATCTTGCACTTGCCAGGCAGATGCTTATGCTGCTGGCACTTGTCCTTAAATCAAACCCCCTCAGGCCCCAATCTTGGAAGGCTAGCAGGCCCCCAGCCCCTCATTCTCCTTTGTTCTATCACCAGGGCAGAGAGCAGCCTCCTGGTGCTTTTTCTTTCCAGACATGAGCCAGCCACCAGCTCACCCTGCCCTCAAAAGCAGAGAGTACACACAGACTCTGAGAGGGTCCGCTGAAGGCCGCCTCTCTGGGCGTGACAGGAGGGTGACACCCACCTTAGATTTCCTCCGGCAGCCGGTGCCTTCCCCCTTCCTGCTCCAGTCTGTGGTCTCATTTTTTTTGTATAGGGAATTCAAATCAGGTTCTCATGCATGCTAAGCATGCACCTTGCTCCTGAGCTGCACCCAGTCCCCGTGGTCTCATCTTTATGGGGAGATTCTCAGGAGTGGGAATGCCCAGGGACTCTGGCTTCTGCCTTCAGTACCCGACTCTTTTATTTAGGAAAAGGTTCAAACATTTATATTTATTTATTTACATATTTACTTAATTTTTGTGGTACTGGGGATTCAACACAGGGCCTCACACAAAAGTGTATCCCCCCCCCAAAAAAAGTGCATCCCTAGCCTTTTAAGGTTTTAAAATTTTTAAAAAATTTTTATTCATTTATTTATTGATAAGGTCTCACCAAGTTGCCCAGGTTGGCCTTGAAGTTGTGATCCTCTTATCTCAGTCTCCCAAGTAGCTAGAGTTACAAATGTGCAACACGGCATCTGGCTAAGGTTTAGATTTTTGAGCAGCTTTGTCTTGTGTGAGAGCTACTGTTTGCTTTCCAGATACCAAGGCCAGCCCCTGACCACAGGGGAATCAACACCCCTGAGTCACTAGGCTGTGTTTTCTCGCTGTCAGGATTCTGCTCCAACCCAGGACCACATGCAGCTGGGCATGGGTTTGAGGAGCTGGAACCCGGGTCTGCCCTGGGCAAGAAAGTATTACAGGGTGGGGAGGATTTCTCTCTCTCTCTCTCTCACATTTCTCGCAAGGGGCTCCCAGACCCGCCGGTGCAGAGTCTTGCAGAACAGAACCAGAACACCCACGTGGACACTCCGCCTTGTCTTTGCCTGGGATGGGGGTCAGAGGTGTTGACAAGCAATGTACACTTACTCTTTTTATTCAACAAACATTTCCGGAATTCTTTTTCCACACTAGCCGCATGGTACACAAGATAAGCACAGTCTCTGTGTCCCTGGAGTTGAGAGTCTGGTGCAAGACCAAAACTGCACTCACAAACAAAGCAAGCACTTAGGGTTTAACGTCCAAGACTTTTTTACTGGGTCAAGTTCATCATGCCTGGCTGCTGCTTCTGCTTGGGTGAGTTTTGTCTAAAGCCTGTCAATTCTCAAGCAAACAGACCCTGACAGCCTGCCTTCCCCTGGGCCTCCAGCCCCCACCCACCCTGCTGTGGTCTGTGGAGGACATTAACCCTTACTGTGCTGGAAGTGTCTGATTTGCCTCCACACCCAGAGAAAATGGGACACAAACACTACTCCCAAGACAGGCCTCCCTTCCCATCCAACACACTGTTTCCAAACTTCTTGCTTCTGGCGGCAGGACAATGTAGAGGAGAGACCGTCCAGGCAATACAGTGACCCCCAAAATATAAGAGGGATGAGGACACAGGCGGGAGAAAGCAGGTACCCTGATGCAGGAGCTTGAGGAGTGAGGAACTCTGTGAAAAGATGAATGGAAGAGGGTGGGTGAGGAGGGAAGGACAGGGGAGAAGCTGGGGAAGGAGTGAGAGGAGCCGGAATAAGGAGCTAAGGGGTAAGGAGCTGAGGTGTGAGGTGTTGAGGAGTGAGGAGCTGAGGTGAGAGGTGCTGAGGTGTGAGGAGCTGAGGTTTGAGGGGCTGAGGTGAGAGGTGTTAAAGTGTGAGGAGCTGATGTGGGAGGAGCTGAGGTGTTAGGAGTTGGGATTTGAGGAACTGAGGTATGAGGAGCTGAGGTTTGAGGAGCTGAGGTGTGAAGACCTGGGGTATGAGGAGCTGAGGTGTGAGAAGCTGAGGTTTGAGGGGCTGAGGTGTGAGGAGCTAGGGTGTGAGGAACTAAGGTGTGAGGAGGTGAGGTGTGAGGGGCTGAGGTATGAGAGGTTGAGGTGTGAGGATCCGGGCTGCGAGGAGCTGAGGTGTGAGGACTGGGGTTGTGAAGAGCCAAGGTGTGAGGACCTGGGTTGTGAGTTGTGCAGGTGGGAGGAGCTGAGGTGTGAGGAGCTGGGATGTGAGCAGCTGAGGTGTGATGAACTGAGGTGGTAGGAAGTGGCATGTGAGGAGCTGAGGTGTGAGGGACTGGGGTGTGAGGGGCTGAGATGTGAGGACCTGAGGTGTGCGGAGCTGAGGGGGGACATGCTGAGCTGTAAGAAGCACAGGTTTCAGGGCTGAAGTGTGAGGAGTGAGGTGTGAGGACCTGAGGTGAAGAGCAGGGCTGTGAGGTGCTGAGGTGTGAGCAGCTGAGGTGTTAGGAGCTGGGATGTGAGGAGCTGGGATATAAGGAGCTGAGGTGTGAGGAGCTGAGGTGTGACGTGCTGAGATTTGAGGAGTTGAAGTGTAAAGAGCTGAGGTGTGCTGAGGTGTGAGCTACTGGGGTGTGAGGTGCTAGTGTCTGAGGAGCTGGGGTGTGAAGTGGTAAAGTGTGAGGAGTTGAGGTGTTTGGAGGTGGGACATGAGCTGAGGTGGGAGGAGCTGAAGTGTGAAGAGCTGAGGTGTAAGCTGCTGGGGTATGAGGTGCTGAATTGTTAGGAGCTGGAATGTGAGGAGTTGAGGTGCTAGGAGCTGTGTTAGGAGTTGAGGTGTGAAGGGCTGAGATGAAGAGCTAAGGTGTGAGGTGCTGGGGTGTGAGGAGCTAAGGTCTGAGGAGCTGAGATGTGAGGCACTGAAGTGTGAAATGGTGAGGTGTGAGGAGCCGAAGTGTGAGGTGGTGAGGTGTGAGGAGCTGAGGTGTGAGCAGCTGAGGTGAGGAGCTGAGGTTTGAGGAGCTGGGGTATGAGGAGCTGGGATGTAAGGAGCTTGGGTGTGAGGAGCTGGGATGTGACATGTTGAGGTGTGAGAACCTGAGGTATGAGGCACTGAGCTCTGAGGACCTGGGTTGTGAGGTGCTGACTTGTGAGGAGCTGAGGTGTGAGGAATAGAGGTGTGCGGAGTTGGGATATGAGGAGCTGATGTGTCAGCTGCTGAGGTGTGAAGAGCTGGAGTGTGAGCAGCTGGGCTGGAAGGTGCTGTGGTGTGAGGAGCTGAGGTTTGACTTGCTGAGGTGTGAGGAGCTGAGGCGAGGAGCAGATGTGTTAGGTGCTGGGGTGTGAGGAGCTGGGGTGTGAAGAGCTGGGCTGTGAGGAGCTGAGGCATGAGGAGCTGAGGTGTTAGGAGCTAGGATATGAGGATTTTAGGTGTGAGGTGCTGAGGTGTGAAGAGCTGAGATTTGAGGTGTTGAGGTATGAGGAGCCAAGGTGTGATGAGCCAAGGTGTGAGGAACTGGGTGTGAGGACCTGACTTTCGAGGAGCTGAGGTGTGAGGAGCTGAGATGTGAGGCACTGAAGTGTGAAATGTTGAGTTGCGAGGAGCTGAGCTGTGAGGAGCTGATGTGTGAGGAACTGAAGTGTGACATGCTGAGGTTTCAGGATCTGAGGTGTGAGCAGCTGGAATCTGAGAAGCTGTGGTGTGAGGAGCTGAGGTGTGAGGCACTAGGGTGTGAGGACCTGGGTGTGAGGACGTGGGTGTGAGGTGTTGAGGTGTGATGAGTTGGATTGTGAGGAGCTGAGAAGTGAGGAGCTGAGGTGTGAGGCACTGGAGTGGATGTGCTGGAGTGTGAGGTGCTGAGCAGTTCAACAAGGGCCTTGCTGCTGGTGTTGTGAGCACCCTGCTGGACTCCAATGACCAGGGCTGTGGGGCCATGGTGGTGGTGACCGGCTCATTCCATGGCCCCTGGTTGGACCTGGACCCTGAAAATCCTGAATGCCAACCTTCTTTGGAGTCCCCATGGTGTGAAGTCTCCCTGCTCCCAGGCACACATACAGCCAGTTCATGAGCCTGCCCGTGGGTGTGGATCACAAACAGCATCCGCGAACAGTCTTGCCGGCTCTCACTCACCCCTTACCCCACCCTCATCCCAAAGTTCCAGACACATGCAGGAGCCAGAGATGAAGACCACTGCCTTGAGGCCCCCAGGCTCCCTCTGCTCTGATGGCCTCCAGCCTTACCCCAGCCCTGAACTGGAGCTTGCTGGTCAGGAGTTGTTACTGAAATTATGATTCTATTCCTTACCGCTAAAATTCAGATCCCTGTTTGATTTGCTTCCCTTCTGATTGATTTAGAACTTAGGACCTTCACTCCCCACCCCTGTTCTGTGTCTGCCAGTCTGAAGACTCACAGCATGAAAACTTTAAGATGTGGCGTATGGGACTGTGTGAGAGATTCCTTCAGAAGCTGAATCACTTCATGCAGTTTGCAAGTGCTGTATTCTGAAGCTGATGTTATAAAGTCAATTTAATAAGTTAAATGGCTGACCCCATTAGATGGCTACAGACTAACGTCCTTCCCACCTTCCTCCTCTGGTTCTCAGTCCGCGGGTCACCCTGGCTCTGATGTGGTTCCTGCCTGGAGAATATGTCCAGAGGTGGCTAGCAGACTGCACCTGGCCCTGGTGTGGCCGAGGGCGAGTGGACAGGTGGCTTCCCGAGTGGAGAGGTCTGAGCATTCCAGAGGCATGATGGGAAACTGGCTCTCTGAAGATAAGCCTGCAGTGCAGTGGTTTCTTTGATGGGGAGTGGCTCAGAGGGCACCCTGGGCCACCTCCCGAGCATATCTCTGAGGCAGGGACAGGTCCTCAAGAAGTCCTTGCCAGGGGTTTCCCTGGGCTCCAGTTGAGAGGTGCAAGAGATGTACTTTGGTTTCCCACCCTGGTGAATATTGTACAGACAAAAAATGGGTTAATAGGAGCCTGTGGGGTCTGAATGGGACACGGTGATCCGACGGGGATTATGGAGCAGACTCTCCCACTGTGTGATTCTCTGACTGCCGTGGCCTTACCCCTCCTACCTTGGCCCCGGAACCCTCCAGACTGCTCCACCATCCCGTCCCCAGTTAGGAGCCGAGTCTGCCTAGCCACGGGGTCAGCTCCGCGCCCGGCTGAGGGCCCGGGCTCCTGCTGCAGGGTCCAGGAGCAGCCGTTCCTGCTGCTCCAGTGATCTGCGGCCGCCCGCCCGTTCGGGGCTCCTACTGTGCAAGCTTTGGAATCAGAGACGCAGGAGAACCTTTCCGCCACCTGTGCCTAATCTCATCTCATTCCGCCCTCCATCTGACTGTGCCCAGGCTCAGGGTTTTTTAAAAGGCTTCCTGGAACCCACTGGATAAGATCCAAGGCCCTTGACACGTCAGACGGTTCCCCTGCCAAAGGTGTCCGATTCTCCGGATGCTTTTCCCAGAAAATTCCGCTAAACCCACAGAGCAGTCAACCCCACTTCCTTGCTGCAAGGGTTTCACACATTTTATTTCAGGGCTGCTCTTCCGCCTATGCAGGGCCAGCACAGAGCTGTGTGGTCAGGATTGTCCACGCGGGGGCGCTGCGGGTGCCGGGAGGGCACTGGAGGCGCTGCCTAGGGGCGCTGTGGATTACACTCCACATTCAGAGTGGGGAACCCAAAGATGGCAAGAAGTTGGGTCCTCCACGACATCATCAAGAATTAACCCAGAACCTTCCAGGGCTTTTGTTTAAGCAGCTGACACTTGCAGCCCAAGGACCTTATTTTTTTCTTTCTACCTAAATTTCCTTTTAAAATTTATGAGTATTTATTAGGGAAAGAGCCTAAGCAGGAGTCCAGGCCATCTCACTGGATCTTTTTTTTTGTTTTTGTTTTTCTCCGGTAACGGGAATCGAACTCACAACCTTGCGCTTGCCAGGCAGGCGCTGTGCCACTGAGCTAAATCCCCAGCCCCTCATCTCATTGGATCTTGATTCTGTCCTGCAAGCCGGGCCCCCGCCTTGACGTGCCTGCCCTGTGACCCCTCACTTAGGTGTCACTGCTTCCCTCCCCCACTCTCAATAGCCCAGGAGCCCAGATTCCAACTTTCTCACCTTGGTCTTGCAGGTGGGAGATCTTTGACAAGTCTTGTGAGCGTGTTTGGATCATTCATAGCTGGTCCTGACCTGCAGGCGAACGCCTCATTCATCTTGTGTTTACTTACTTACTTATTTATTTATTTTTTTCGTACCGGGAATCAAACTCGGGACCTTGTGCTTCCAGGCAGGCGCTTGTGCCGCTGAACTATGTCCCCGGCCCTGCGTTTACTTATTTATGTCAGGTTTTCTTGGAGACTCCTGAAGTTTTGGTTTAGTCCCACTGTGAAGAAAACAATTTTCATGGACTTAAGCTATTTCTATAATTGCATGTTTCCCTGAAAATAAGACCTAAGTGCAAAATAAGCCCTAGCTGATCGTTACCATGGTGATGGCCTGCATCCTGCTGATTACACCTCACTGTTCTCTTGCTCGGGGGCTGCTGGCTAAGGCAGGTAAGGCCTGGATAGGCTGACTGCGGCTGGCACATTTGAGCTCTGTTTTCCAGGCTGATGATTTTCCGGTAGGCCGTGCTTTCTGAGAAACACCGTCCAAGGGTGTGCAAACCGTGCCTGCAGGCACAGCTAACCAGGCATTCCTTGTACTTCCTATTTAAGGTCTTATAAAACCAAAACAAAGTAGGGATGAATACAAACAAAAGTGGGAAGATAATTTAAAAAATAACATTCATTGAAAACCCCGAATAGGGCTGTTTTTCTGAAAGGAAGTTGTGTTGGCAGCAGGCACAGCGCTGGGACCGGTTCTCTGGAACTTGTGCTTCACCGCGTGCCCGGTGTGACTCAGCTCTTCCCTTCTCATACCTGCTCCCAGCTCGAGGGAGATGTCAGCGCTCGCCTGCTGGCCTCCCTGGTGCAGACGCAGCCGGGACAATGGAAACTCTACGTGGGTAAACACAGCACGAGTCAGACATGCACGCGCAGGCCCAGGACGAGTTACCTGTGCTCAAACACTGTTTTCAAACCTTACAAGGACATGAAAACAGGGAATTAATCATTTTCACAGGCAGATTTATGGTTCTGCTGGAGTTCAGGGACCCGTGTTTGAGAAATACTGTGGATTAGCCCTGATTTAATGTCCAACGTGACTTTAAGTAAAACACTTGCCTTTTATTTGTTTGTTCCATTTTGGTTTCTTGAGACAGGGTCTCGCTGTGTAGTTCAGGCTGGCCTTGAGCTCACTATGTAGCCCAGGGTGGCCTTGAAATTGTGGTAATCCTCCTGCCTTAGCCTCCTGACTGCTGGAATTACAGGCATGCATGACCATGCCCGGCTTTCATTTGCCAATTTTGGATCTTGGTGCATTCTCTGTACACAAACCAGAACAATTTGGGTACCAGTACTCTTGGGAGAGGAAGGAAGTTACAAGAGTTAAAGGCCAGATCCCCAGATCTCCAAGGACTCTGAAGGAGTGGAGATTACAGAGTCCTCCAGAACTTTTTTTTTTTTTTTTTTTTTTTTTTTTTTTTTCTCCGGTACCGGGAACCGAACTCACGACCTTGCGCTTGCCAGGCAGGCGCTTTTTGCCGCTGAGCTAAATCCCCAGCCCCCCTCCAGAACTTTGTCAGGTGAGTCTCGCTGGGCTCTGGACTCACAAGGACCAAGGTTTGGAGCTGGGGCTGTGGGAGCCAGGTGCTCCTGCACTCCGGAGGAGTCCGAGGGGCCTCTGATCAGGAAAAGATTTGCAGAAAGCGAGGCAAGCTGAGCCCAGGGCGGTGCCGGCAGGGCTGTGAGGCCAGCTGGGGCTGCAAGCCGGTCCACAGGGGAGCAAGTGGTACTGTGTGTGCGCCCCAGCTTCTCCAGTCCCAGCCCGCCCTGGAGCGGGCGCCCTCTGGCGGGTAGCAGCAGTCTGTGGAGCTGAGATGGAGCCTGGCCCGATGGGCTCAGGTGACCTGACGGCCACAGACAACCACAGGCTGTGAGGGACAGAGGCTCAGTGGAGAGCCTGGCTCTGCCCCCACACGGTAGCATCTCTGCTACTCAGTTCAGCGTTCTGCACCGATTCACCCCGCGGACACCTGCGGACCTCCAGCCTTTCTCAGCTGGGTGTAGGGGCACCCTGCGGTCGCCAGCCAGGCCATGCAGTGAGTTCGAGGCCAGCGGGGCCCACAGTGGGAGACCCTGTCTCAAAAGCAGAACAAAAACAAAAACATAGACCGAACCCACGGAGTGGCCTTCCACGGTCCCAGAAGCTGGCCGGGGTCACCTGTGCAGCGGGCGCCTCCCAGTGGCCTCCCTGTTCGTTGCAGGACCTGTGAAGCCCACCAAGGGCCAGGCTCCCGGCCCCAGGGCTCTCCCGGTCACCAAGCGCGGAGCGGAGCAGGAGCCTGAGCGAAGTCCTGGGCGGGAAGCGGCAGCTCGCCACGGACCGAGGCAAGTTCCAACCTCTCCAGGCCTGGCTTTGTTCTGAGGAAGCGCTGGCCGCACCCACCTCAGGGGGCAGGGAGACCCCTTCCGTGGGGCTGGGGACCCACCAGGGGACACAGGCAGGATGCATCTGGCCTGATGCCCCCTTCCCCACAGCCACTACCCCGAACCGCGCACCCCACCGGCTGCTGCCAGAAAGTACTGTGGGAAGGAACACAAATCGGGCCTGTCCTGTCGGGCCAGGCCCCGCGCCTTTCCTCCTCACTCTGGGAACAGGCCAGGCAGCTTACGCGGGGGCAGAGGGCGCCCCTGTCGCCCCGCTCCCCTGTGGACCGGCTTGCAGCCCCAGCTGGCCTCACAGCCCCGCCGGCACCGCCCTGGGCTCAGCTTGCCTCGCTTTCTGCAAATCTTATCCTGATCTGAGGCCCCTCGGACTCCTCCGGAGTGCAGGAGCACCTGGCTCCCGCAGCCGCAGTCTGTCTACGCCGGGCCGGGCCTGTGAATGCACACGCCTCGCGCTCTGGGGTCCGAGCCGTGCCCCGCGATAATAACGGCTGATGAGCGAAAGAGGGAGAGTCAGAGAGCCAAGTGACCTCCAAAGGCCACTGCGGGCTGCGGTCAGGGAAGCGGGGTGGCTGCTTCAGCAGCTAGGCCTGAACGCGACAGATGCCGAGACCCCCTGGTGAGTGGGGGAGCCGGTGCAGGAGACGCAGGCCAGGGAGGCGCGAGGGGGCCAGCTGGTCAGTTTCTCCCTCCCATTTGGTGCTGGGCTTCCCCTCCCGTGCTGTGAGGGACACCAGGACTCCGGGCCCGCCCAGCGCTCCCCGCCCGGTCAGCCACCTCCGTGGGGCTCTGGGGTGAACGGGGTGCACCGTTTGACAGTGCGGTTTAGCAGGTGAGGGGCGCTCCCGGAGACGGGCAGCTTTGTCCCCGGTACTTTCTGTGGCCGAGGTGCCACCAGAGAAGCTCTCGCCTGGGAAAGTGGAGGTGGCCGGCAAAAGCTTCTGCTTCTTCCCAGGATGCCAAGCAAAGTCCCGGGAGAGGAAGGGCACGGCTGGGGACCTGCAAGGAGGCCTCCAAAGGACACCGCGGTCACTTCTGATCTCTCTCCTCCCTCTCTGGTCCCCCCAGCCCCCTCTCCGCTGCCCCCATGCCGTGTCTGTGAGGCCAAATGCCGCCTGCCCGAGGGACAGCTCTTCAGCGCGGCAGCCGCGGGCCCGCCTTTGTCTGGGGTCCCTTTGTCCGGGGGCTCCCTCCGGTTCCCTCTCATGGCTCTCAGCTCCTCTCCCTCTCTCGGCCGGGCTGTCCCCTCCCTCTCTGCGGGGGCCGAGAGGCTCAGCAAGGGGAGCGGGCTGGGTTGCCATGGTCACATCGAAGCCGGCCGCAGCTGGCCCGGGCAGCTGCTCCTGGGCCCCGGCCCCTGGACGCTCGGACAAAGCCAGGCAGCCTCGGCAGCTCCAGAGCCGGAACCCCAAGGCCTGAGACTGGGGTGACGGGGACCCAGGAAAAGCCGGAGCTGGAGGTGAGGGGGGAGGCTGAGAGCCAGGGTCCAGCGGCGGCTGGACGTGCGGCGGGAGGAGGGGACACAGGGCCCACATGCGGCCTCAGGCGGGGCCCACCGGGAGGACAGAGGCCGCCGAGCTCTGTGGCGGGATGAGGCTGGCTCCCCGGGCCGCAGGGCCCCCTGCAGTCCATTGTCCTTCCTCAGCCCCGGCCTGGCCTCTGCCCAGCCCCGCCTGCCTCAGTTCCAGCTCGGTGCCCCCCAGTCTGCTTCACCCGCTCCCCTCCCTCTCCCCCTTTCACTTCCCTTCTGTGCCCTCCAGGCTCCCCGCAGCCCGACCCCTCTCCCTGTCCAGCTCCTCCCGAGGCCCTGGTCTGCCCCGCCTCAGCCTCCTGTGTGAGTGCCCTCACCGTGGTGCCCCTCGGAGCCCGGGGGTCCCCTCTTCCTCTCTCCCCAGGCTGCCCGCCACTCACCTCCGCCTGCCTTTCCCTCAGAGCTGTGTGCTCACCAGGCCTCAGTTTCCCCTTTGTACTCACCCCAGGGCCCCTCCACCCCCTCACCCTGCTCCCCACCCACCAGGGGCTTCCCACTCTCCCCAGCTGCTGACCCAACCTGCCCCCAGGCAGCTGCCTCCCTGGGGAAGAGGATTGTGTGTGCGCGTGCGTGCGTGTGCGTGTGCGTGTTCCACCGTCCAGCCCCTCACATCCTGCCCGGCTGGCCCGTGGTGGCCGCGCGGGCTCTCCTCTCTCCCACCAGCCTCTCCTCCCACTTTTTCAGCTGTTTCACGTCCTCTTTCCTGGGCAGCAAAGGCCAGCGGTCTGAAGGGCAGGGCAGCCCGGCTGCTGCACCTGGGAGGCAGCGGGGGGGACTTAGAGGTCCAGGAGACCTGGTGCCCCCGGATTGGCCGCGGCGTGGGAGATGGGCCCTGGGAGGCGGGGATGGCTGAGCAGGCTCTGTTGGCTTCCGGCGCCGCTGGGTGGGCCCCTGGACGGCTGGGATTTCCCTCTCTGGCCCCTAAGAATCTCGGCTCCAGGCCCCACATTCCAGCCGGCTCCAGCCCCCTTTCGGCTGTCACTTGACGCCTGGGCCCCAGCCCTGCAGCCCTTCGTCGTCCAGCCCCGGGCAGGGGTGAGGTGGGCATCACCGACTGGGAATTTCTCCCCGAGAGTGCGAAGAGGGGGTGCGAGTTTCTGGCTTCCTCTGCTGTCCCCAGTGGGCCCGTCTGCCCCGGTGGGCGTGGGCCTGGGGTGCGGAATGTCCTGCCAGGGTGTGAGGCGCTGCCGCTAGGCCTGCCATCCCCGGGCTGTCCTCTGAGCAGCTCGGAAGGGCCGGGCTGCCAGGTGAGGCTCCGGAGAGCCTCGGCCCCGCCCCCAGCTGGCTCCACCCGGCTGGGCTCCAGGGTCCGGATTCCCAGCGGCTGTGCGCGGGGTAGGTGCTGCGGGGCCGCCTCCCGCAGGGCCGGGGCTGTCTCTGGAGGCCCCTCGGGCGGCCGGGCGTGCCCTCGGGTCTGTGAACTGGCGCTCGCGGGGCGCTGGCTTCTCCCAAGGGCCAGCCCTTCCCGCGGGGGCTTTCGTGGCCTTGTCTGGGTGGGACTTGGTGTCTGCTTCTCGGGACTGTTGCTGGAAGCTGCCCCGGGCTGGCTGTGCGTTGACCTCAGCGTTGAGGTGCCCGGGGCGAGGTCCGCAGCGCGCCGGGGACCTCGCTGCGACCCGACGCTGTCCGGGCGGCGGGCAGGTGTGGGGGTGTGGACGGGGGCGGGGCTGACGGCGGCGCCGCGTGGGGTGGGCGCCCGCCTGACTCTCCCGGGCCTGCGGTCCTTCCTGTGCCCCCAGCCTGCTCCTGTGTGGGGTCTCGCAACCATCCTTTTGGTTGTGCCTGGTTTCGGGGTGCCGCGATCCTCTTCCTGCTCCCCACCACCCGCCTCTCCCGGCCAGGGATCGGCCCCCGGGAAGCTCGGGGAAGCCCCGGGAGCTCGGCAGCGCGCACCCCCGAGATCCTGGGGGCCGGGAGCAGTGGCCGGGAACGGCGTGGGCGGGCGGCTGGGCAGGTGACCGCTCCGGCTCCGGGCGTGTGGGAACCGCGCCCTCCTGGTGCCAGGGCG
>NW_004955583.1:825501-832848 GCF_000276665.1 Chinchilla lanigera
GGGCTCGCGGAAGTGGTCCTCCGAGGCCGGCCCTCCGGGTGCTGGACTGTGCTGGCCCGGCCCGGCCCGGCGGAGGGCCGGGGACCTGCGTGCTGGGCGCGGGCTCCCCGCACTACTGTTGGTGCGCTTGGCCCCGCGCCTGCGTTTCTGAGGCTGCTCTGTTTACCTCTTGCTTTGTGTCTCTGCTCTGCCCCCCGGCCGCCTGCCCTCTGCCTGGCTTTGTGTCTCTGCCCGGGCTCCTCGCAGCTCCGTCTGGCTCGGATGACTCATCTGGGATAGGCATGAAGGTTACTCAGGGGAACAAGGGCCCTGCTGTTCCCGGAGAGGTGGTGGTGGAGTGGCACCCAGGAATCCCCAGCCGCCCTCCTGGGACTGCGCAGCCTGTCCCCTCGCTCAGGCCGCCGGACCTCTACGGGACAGCCGTGGTGCCTTTCGGTTCCCGCCAGGCCTTTGATAACCGAGGGTCCCCCACAACTCAGTCATCCCCTCAGCTGCTGCTTCCCGGCTCTGGGGGCTCAGCTGCCTCTTGCATTCCTGCCCTAGAGGATTGTGGGAGCAGCTGGAGGAGGACAAAGGGCTGGGGAAGTACCCCGCTGCTCCTACCTCGGGGTGACCTGGCTTCCCTCATCTCCAAGGCAACCCAGCCTTTCCCCTGCCCTGGGCTCTTCTCAGGTGGCACCCACTGCAGGACATGGACACAGGGCAGATGGGAGTCGCAGGGGGTTGCTGGGGACCCAGTCGTGGGCAGAGGTGTCATCCTCTCAGGATCATGGGGCCCGAGGCTTCAGGGCAGGCTCCAGCATAGGGCAGCAGATCACGTTCTCCGTAGCCGGGCAGGGGACCGTAGATGCCTGGTTTGCAAGGAGAGGCCCGCTGGAAGTGTTTCGGATGGGGTACCCGTACACTGCCTGGGCCCCCAGAGGAACATAGTAAGAGTCTTAAACTCCAGCTCCCCTGCAGCTCCTGGCCTGGCAGGCCTGGGTGGGCCTCAGGTTCTGCATTTCTCCCAAGTGCCCAAAAGATTTCGAGGTCGGTGGTCCTGGGACGCCGCCGTGGGCGAGGCGGCTGCAGAGAGGGCTTTGGCATGGGAAGGCGCTGGGGTCCTGCCTGTCTCCTAGAGCCGGGGCTCCGCTGGTGCAGGCTTAGCTGATGTTTAACCTGCTGTCTGCCCAGCCTTTTCTAGGACACCTGTGTTTTTAAAAATAAAAGTAGTTTTTGTATTCTCTTCTATTTTCCTGCATAGCATGTGTTGCCGTATTTACCGGTTTTAGGAGAACAGTGGGCAGAGGGTCTTTCTCCTTCTGTGTGCCTTTCCCCCCCGGCGCCGCTCACTGTAGGTCGTGTTCTGTGGCACACCCCCGTAGACGTGCACAAACGCAGGGGCTCGGGACGCCTCCTTTTCGGGGGGGCGGGGAGGGTGCCTTCTGCTTCCGTCTTGAGGCACAAAGAAGTCACACTGGGCGGGACCTGTGCGGCTGCTGTTTCTTTTTACCCCTGCATCAAGCTGATGACCCTGACCTTCATTTTATGGCCCGTCCCTCTGTGTATTTGCGTGGCTGACAGATCCAGGTGCTCACTGAGTGTGCCACAGTGGACGTGCTTGCACATCCGTCCCCTGCTCTGGCGCTGCGCTGCTCCTTCTGGTCAGAAGTGTGGGCAGCCGGGGTCAGAAGATGTGTACTTTCAGTTGTATCGGATGCTGCTGGGCTGCTTTCACACAGATGCTGATACTCCATCCCTGCCTTGGAGCGCGGGGCTCTGTTTCTGTCACTGCCCCCCTCCTATCGAGGTCCCCACAGGCAAGGTGAGCTGCCTGCAGGCTCAGCTGTTCGGATCGCTAAGGTGGGAGGACCTGTTGAGCCCAAGCATTCAACTTCTGGGCCTGCCTGGGCAACACAGGGGCCTAGCGTCAAAGAATTCTTTCTGTTATTGGATTGGTATTTCCCTGACTCTAGTGAATTTCACTATTTAAAAACAAATGTTTAAGCCAGGTCTGGTGGCACACTCCTGGGATCCTAGCACTGTAGGAGGCTGAGGCAGGAGGATTGCACATTCAAGCTCAGCTTGGGCAGCTTAGCAACTGAGCAAGGTCCTGTTTCAAAATAAAAGAGTAATAAAAGATCTGGGGATGTAGCTCAGTCCGTATGAAGACTGTGAGTTCAACGCCCAGCACCGTATTGCAAAACATAAACAAAAAGAAAGAGAAAACACAAATGTCTGTTGATAGTCAGGCCTTGCTCTTCTGTGAAATGACCCTTCAGTTCTCTACTGGGTTGTTTACGTTGTTTCTCTTGTGAATTTGGAAGAGTCCTTAGTGTATAACTTTTCTGTTAGACTTATTGTCCGCACGTTTGCAGTTGTGTTGTTCGGGGAAGCTGCTGCCTGTGGGGCACTTTGCCCTTCATCGGTCGTGGGAAGGGGCTTTAGGCATGGTGATCGGGCCTCCAGCTCCTGAGTGTGAAAAATGGGCAGTAACAGAATATGCTGTTCAAAGGCTTCGGCCAGTGGCAGGTGTGAGACGCAGAGCTGGTGCTGCGAACAGTGCCCGGTCTTTGGTTTTGCTGCCCAGAACCCCAGGCAGCCCCCCCATCTGCGCTGCCCCTCCTAACCCCTCCTGCCGCTGTGTCCCCTGCAGAGATGCTGCCCCCACCCCCGTAGCCCGAGGCATCGGAGCGATGGGGCCCGAGGCCCGCTCGTCTCTCCTGCTGCTGTTGCTGCTCTCGGTGGCAGATGGAGACTCTGACATGAAGGGGCATTTTGACCCTGGTGAGGAGACTCAGTCCTGGGTCCCCAAGGGAGGGCTTGGGAGACAGAGCGTCAGGGCCTTGACCTGTCACCGCCTCTGTCCGTCCAGCCAAGTGCCGCTACGCGCTGGGCATGCAGGACCGCACTATTCCGGATAGCGACATCTCCGTCTCCAGCTCCTGGTCGGACTCCACGGCCGCCCGCCACAGCAGGTACACTCGGGCCTCCACGTGCCCTCTCAGCCCTCTGCCCACGCCGAGCGGCTTCTGAGGGGGTCCATGCCTGTGAAGCCCTGCAGTGTCGGTGGGGCCAGAGACAGTGCGGACCACTGCCACCGGCCGCCCTGTGACCGCTCTCTCCCTCCCAGGCTGGAGAGCAGCGACGGGGACGGGGCGTGGTGCCCCGCGGGGCCCGTGTTCCCCAAGGAGGAGGAGTACCTGCAGGTGGACCTCCGGCGCCTGCACCTGGTGGCTCTGGTGGGCACGCAGGGACGCCACGCTGGCGGCCTGGGCAAGGAGTTCTCCCGCAGCTACCGGCTGCGTTACTCCCGGGACGGCCACCGCTGGATGGACTGGAAGGACCGCTGGGGTCAGGAGGTGAGGCTGCTGGGGGTGGCTTCCAGGAGCCTGGCGCTTCTCTCCCCAGCACACTAAACAGATGCCGCTGGCTCCCCACGCCTCCTGGGCCACGCCACCTCAGTGGTTCCTTCTCACCACCGACTTCCCGGGGGAACTTGGTTCCCGCCCCCAGCCCCCGCTGTGCTGCTTGCTTCTGCGTTTTTCTGCCTGCACTCAGAGCTGCAGCTCTGGCCTACATACAGTGGGCCTTCCGGCGGGAATCAGACCTGTCACGCCCGCTCCCAGCCCTCCCCTGCCACGAGGCTCCGCCAGCGCCTCGCAGGCAGAATGCTGGCCGGGGCTGCCCTGGCTGCGTCTCCTGCTTCTTGCTCCATCTTGGCCACGCAGCTTTTTTTGCTTTTCCTGGAACAAGCCGGGGCTCATCCCCCAAGGCCAGGGAATTTTCGCTGGCTGCTGGCTGTGTCCGGCAAGCTCCTCCCCCAGCCCCCCGTGGGCTCTTCCCTGACCCACGCAGGCCTCCCAGGTGTCAGCTCAGAGCCTTCTGGCCACCCTGTAAACGGCCCCGTATCTCTCGCAGCAGCTTTTCCTCATGCAGTCCCAGTGCTCGGAGGGAGGGGTTTGTGCCCACGAGAACGTGCCTGGCACAGAGCGGGCACTCGGCCAGCTTCTGCTGAATGCACAGAAGGAGTGGGGTGAAGCAGGCAGGAGCTGAAGTGGGGCGCAGGGGTGCAGGGGCAGGCAGGATCTGGGTGCGGTGGCGTGACTGCTCGGACACAAAGGGATGGGCCTGCAGAGGCGAGCGGGAGGCGGACTGGGGGAGACTGCCCGGCCATGAGAGGAGCCGGGGTCTCTGCCGCGGACCTTGTTGCACAGACACGGGCTGCACCCCAAGTGCTGTTCTCGGCATTGCCCTCCGTCAGCTTCGGTGGCCACTGCTGCTGGGAGGTTGGGTCCAACTGCGGCCCTTCCCTCACCCGCCCCTTTCTTGGCCTCCAGGTGATCTCTGGCAATGATGACCCCGGGGGCGTGGTGCTGAAGGACCTTGGGCCCCCCATGGTAGCCCGCCTGGTTCGCTTCTACCCCCGCGCGGACCGGATCATGAGCGTGTGTCTCCGGGTGGAGCTCTACGGCTGCCTCTGGAGGGGTGAGTTGGCTGCTGCGAGACCCGCTCTGGGCTGGGTGGTGAGAATGTGAGGAGACCCCCCTCTCCCACCGCTGTCTGCCAGCAGACCCCCGGCCTGATGGGGGGGCAGAGGCTCGGAGTCCTGACCTCCTCCCCGTCCTGCTGCAGATGGGCTGTTGTCCTACACAGCCCCCGTGGGGCAGACCATGTACTTACCTGAGGCCGTTCACCTCAACGACTCCACCTACGATGGATTCACCGTGGGCGGGTGAGACGAAGGGCCCGCAGGACGAGAAGCCGGGACAGGAGGGAGGCCAAGCTGCATGGGTGTCGGGTGGAAGCACTGGGGCCTGGGGTCAGTTAGGCAGGGCCTCAAGGGATAGGACAGGGAGCAGAGGGTAGCAGGGTGACCACTAGGCCGCAGGACACCTAGTGTGAGTTGGAAGAATGTCTGTTGGGAATTGCACAATAAACACACGCAGCAGAGATGAGAAGCGCTGCCTTTCTGCAGGCTGTGACCTGCCCAGGACCTGTGCCGTCCAAGGGGTGCTGCCGGCCGGGAAGAGGGGGCTGACGAGGGAGGGTGGCCGGGAGGGAGGCGGGCAGAGGGGAGCCACTGTGGGGAGCGTGCAAGGCAGCTGGATGTCACTCCCTTCCTCCCGTGTCCGGCCCTCCCGGTCCCCTCAGCCTGCAGTACGGCGGCCTGGGCCAGCTGGCGGATGGCGTGGTGGGGCTGGACGACTTCAGGCAGAGCCAGGAGCTGCGGGTCTGGCCGGGATACGACTATGTGGGCTGGAGCAACCACAGCTTCCCCGCGGGCTTCGTGGAGATGGAGTTCGAGTTCGACCAGCTGAGGGCCTTCAAGGCCATGCAGGTGGGCGAGCCCACGCGCGGGTGAGGGGGGCGGGCCGCCCCCGGGGCTTCTTGTCACTGACTCTGTCCCTTCTCCGTCCCCCAGGTGCACTGCAACAACATGCACACGCTGGGGGCCCGCCTGCCCGGGGGCGTGGAGTGCCGGTTCAAGCGGGGCCCTGCCGCGGCCTGGGAGGGGGAGCCGGTGCGCCATGCTCTGGGGGGCAGCCTGGGGGACCCCCGAGCCCGGGCTGTCTCTGTGCCCCTGGGCGGCCGTGTGGGTCGGTTTCTGCAGTGCCGCTTCCTCTTCGCCGGGCGCTGGCTCCTCTTCAGCGAAGTGTCCTTCATCTCTGGTGAGCCCGGGGTGCAGCAGGCCCCGCCCTGGACTGTGGGCTTCACCGGCGGCCCTGGGGTGACCCTAGCACGCCCTTCCCAGTGTCACAGTGTCCGCGAGACCCCTTGGCCAGCGGACGGGGGAAGCCCCTTCCTCTCCCCATTTTCTGCGGTCTGTCTTTTCTTTACAAGCCGGTCACTCCCGACTGACCCTGGCTGTGGGACAGTGCTGGTCATGGAGTCGCTGAGCAGTTGAGAACCAGCCATTCCATCTAGCATCGCTCCAGGGGAGCGCTCCAGTGCCCCAGTTGAGCGCCTGCTTCTTGCGGGGCTGACCCCCTCCCAGCCGGGATTTCCGGCCCACGTGTTGCGGCCCCCACCCCTGCGCAGGCCCCATGGCCCCCTCCTCCTCCTGACTCTTCTTCCCCTCCCCCCAGATGTGGTGAATGAGTCCTCGCCAGCGCAGGGGGGCACCTTCCCGCCAGCCCCCTGGGGGCCGCCCGGCCCATCGCCCACCAACTTCAGCAGCTTGGGTGAGCAGCACAGTGTCCCCCAGGGCTCCCCCTCCGTGGTGGGGCCCTTGCCTCGGTGCTGACCCTCTGCCTCTGTCAGAGCTGGAGCCGCGGGGCCAGCAACCCGTGGCCAAGGCGGAGGGGAGCCCGACCGCCATCCTCATCGGCTGCCTGGTGGCCATCATCCTGCTGCTGCTGCTGATCATCGCGCTCATGCTCTGGCGGCTGCACTGGCGCAGGCTCCTCAGCAAGGTGGGCGGGGCTGTGAGGGCGGCAGGGCCCAGACCCCTGCCCCAGGCCGGGCGGGATGGCCAGTTAGAGGGAGCCCACAGGGACAGGCCAGTTGCACCCCTTGCTCGTGGTGAGGGGGGCTGGCTACCAGACCCAGGGGGCCTGCCCTGGAGAGGGCAGGCTGAGAGGGCTATGAGCGTGGGTGCCGGGCGCAGCCTGTGAGAGTCCAGCCCTGGGGAGGGGTGAGGACAATGCAAAGGATGGTTGAAAATGCAGCGAATGTTGAAATTTTAAAAATGTGTTACAGTAAAAGGCACAGTGCCATCAACCGCCCCCAGAATACTTCCCCGCTTGCTTCAAACACACTTACCCTGCTTTTCTTGCTACTGTCTTTTTTTTCTTTGGATACTGGGTCTCACTGTGTGACTCTGGCAGGCCTTGAACTCACTTTATAGCCCAGGCTGGCCTTGAACGCGCAGCGATCCTCCTGCCTCAGCTTCCCGACTGCTGGGGTTATAGGTGTGCACCATCGCACCCAGCCACTTGCTGCTTTGTAAAGCAGCTCTGGAAGTTCTCTTTCGGAGTGTCTTTCTGGAGTAAGGGTTCGGTCCCCGGTGCTGCCGAGCGCCATCTAGTGGAGAGGCAGGCTCATAAAAACAGTGCCGGGTCCTCAGCCACCCCATTCACCAGACCTGGTGCCTCATGACTTCTGGCTCTTCCCCAAAGTCAAAATGACCATGAAGAGAAACTGCTTTGATCTGATTCAGGACATTGAGGAGCCACAGCAATGCAACTAAACACACGCAGAAAAAAAGACACTGAACACACTCAGAAAGAGGATTTCACAGCTGCCTTGGACATCGACGGGTGCTGGGAGGGGTGTTGGACGTGAGGGGAGGACTTCGAGGGGAGCCCGTGGCAGTGCGTCTTTTGCTGCAGTGCATTTTTTAAAGCACATCCTGTGTTTTTTTTT
>NW_004955583.1:832974-841652 GCF_000276665.1 Chinchilla lanigera
TTTTTGAGACAGGGTCTCGCTATGCAGTTCAGGCTGGCCTTGAGCTCACTTTGTAGCCCAGGCTGGTCTCGAACTCGCAACAATCCTCCTGCCTCAGCCTCCCCAGTGCTGGGATTACAGGCGTGTGCCACCACGCCCGGCTACACTGTATTTTTCGATCACACTTTGTGAGTGCCCTGCCCTCCACTCTGGCTGGGGCTCCCCTGGCCCCCGACCTGCCTGTGGACGCTGCTCACATGGGCGGCCTGCTGGGCAGCAGCAGGTGGGAAGATGGAGACCGGACCAAGTGCCACACAGGCCAGGTGCCCGGCTCCGCACGCCCACGTCTTCCCAGGGTGACCGATCAAGGCTGATAAACACGGCAGCCAGGTTTGGGCTGGGGCTCTGTGAGCCGTCAGGACGTTACTGACACGCCCTTGAGGTTCGGTTCCGTGACTGTGGAATGGAGCACGCAGGGACGGGCTGGGGGGCTGCGTGAGCACGAGAGGGGAGGGCAGGGGGGCCACGCCTGACACTGCCATCCCCACAAGGCCGAGCGCCGGGTGCTGGAGGAGGAGCTGACCGTTCACCTCTCTGTTCCTGGGGACACCATCCTCATCAACAACCGCCCCGGCCCCCGGGAGCCGCCCCCCTACCAGGAGCCCCGGCCGCGCGGGAACCCGCCGCACTCCGCGCCCTGTGTCCCCAGCAGCTCTGGTGAGCCCTGCCTGGTTCCCGGCCCCGCCCTCTGCCAGCTTCCTCTGTGTCCCTGGCCCTCTCCGTTCCTGCTCTCTTCTCCTGCCTTCACCTGTTCTAACTCATTTCCTTACTTCCGTGTCCCGCGTCACTCGGCTCACTCCGAGTCCCTACGTGCCCCTGTCCTTCCGGGTTTCCCGTCTGGCACCGTAATCCCCAGGGGTCTCAGCCCGTCTTGGGCCACCCATACATTTCTCCATCTTCTCAGCTGTCCCCTCTCACAGTGTCTCCCTGGACTGGCCCTCCCTCTGTGGATATTTACACATACATTTGTCCCCCATCCACCCATGCATCGATACGCATCTATCCATCCATCCGTAGTCATGTCCGTCCGTCCATCCATCGATATCCATCCATCCATCGATGTTTTTTTTTTCAATCCATCGATATTCATGTGCCCATCCACCCGTCCATATTTACACATCCATCTGTCCCCCATCTGTCCATCCATCCATCTGTCCATCCATCCATTTGTCCATCTGTCTGTCCGTCCGTCCTTCGGTGGTTGTCCAGCCACTGATACTCATACATCCGTTGTCCACCCACCACCCGCCTGTCCGTTGTCCGCCACCCTCCTCCAGGTCCTGGCCCCAGCCTGTCTCTGTCTCAGCGCCTTACTCCGTGGGCCCTGGTCGGCCCTATTCTGGGTCTCCCTGTCTGTCTAGCCTTGAGTCTCATCCCTTCCCCGTGTCTCCCCCTCCTTCTCCCGACAGCGCTGCTGCTCTCCAATCCGGCCTACCGCCTCCTTCTGGCCACTTACGCCCGTCCCCCTCGAGGCCCGGGCCCCCCCACACCCGCCTGGGCCAAACCCACCAACACCCAGGGTAAGCCCCTTTGCCCAGCCCGCCAGCCCGTGCCCACTGGGGCCGGGAGAAGCCCTCAGCCACACACTCCTCTCCCACTGCGGCCTCTTCCGCTCTCCTGAGCTCCCGCAGGGCACTCCCAGGCCCTTAGCTCCCCTCTGCTGCTTCCTGCTCCTCCTGCAGGCGCCCCGTGAGCCGTCCTAGAAGGCCTAGGCCTCAGCCCTGCTCCTCCTCCTCTCCTGCCCCGTCTCTGTGCCTCTCCAGAGCCAGAGAGGAGCTGCGGGCAGCGCCCTTCCGGCCCCCGGTGACGCCTCCTTTATTCTCCGCTCTCTCTAGCGCCGCGAGGAGGAGGGCCTCACCCTGGGCGCGCGCCCTCTCCCCGTGTCCTCTCCACAGTCCCAGAGGTGAAGGCTCCCACCCGCCTGCCCTCCTGTCTGCTCCTCCCCTCCGTGTCACCTCTCACTGTGGCCCCTTCCCCAGGCCAAGCGGGCAGCTCTGCCCCTGTCTGTAGACCGCGTGTTGTGGGGACGTGAGGACACGCCGCCCTCTCCCCTCTGTGTGCCCTGTCTCTGCCTGTCCTTGAGCTTGGTGTGTTGGGCTGGGCTGGTGACCACAGCAGGGAGGGGCCAGGCTGCAGGCCTCAGGGAGCAGAGAAGGGACAGGAGGGTGTGGGGAGTAGGCCCCGCGTCGATGAGTGGATGAGGTTGGTGGCCGGCCACCCCCTTCAGGTGGGCCTGGGCCGAGGAAGCCCTGCAGCCGGACGCAGCTGCCTGGCGATCTCTTGGCTGTACTGGGAGAGCTCTAGAGGGTGTGAAGTTCCAGCTCTTCTCGCTCAAGTGTTCCACTGCTTCGAGCCCCTCTCCAGGGCAGCTGATCTCCTCGGGCGCCTTTGCAGGTGGCGCTGGTGGCAGGGATTTGAGGGGAGACTGCAGCGTAGACGTGGTCCCTCGGGCAGCTGGGAGCCGCAGGCCCAAGGGCAGAGCCTAACGCCTTCCGTCTTCTCTCCCCTCGCCTGCAGCCTGCAGTGGGGACTATATGGAGCCCGAGAAGCCAGGCGCCCCGCTCCTGCCCCCGCCTCCCCACAGCAGCGTCCCGCACTATGCCGAGGCTGACATTGTCACCCTGCAGGGCGTCACCGGGGGCAACACCTACGCCGTGCCTGCGCTGCCCCCAGGGGTGGCCGGGGACGGGCCCCCCAGAGTGGACTTCCCTCGGTCGAGGCTCCGCTTCAAGGAGAAGCTTGGCGAGGGCCAGTTTGGGGAGGTGAGGAGGGTCCGCCCCGCGCCCCTCGGCCAGAAGCCCGCGTCTGTGTCACGGCGCCCACTGAGCCTGTGACCTTCTGGAAATGACCTTTCTCCAGGTGCACCTGTGTGAGGTAGAGGACCCTCAGGATCTGGTCAGCCTGGACCTCCCCATCAGCGTGCGCAAGGGACAGCCTTTGCTGGTGGCTGTCAAGATCCTACGGCCAGATGCCACCAAGAATGCCAGGTGAGCCCAGACGTGGCACCTGGAAGGGAGGGCGGGGGTGTGTGCTGGACAGCGTGTCCCGGGCTCCTCGGCACAACTTCTCCCTGCTTGCGCTCCAGGAACGACTTCCTGAAGGAGGTGAAGATCATGTCCCGTCTGAAGGACCCCAACATCATCCGGCTGCTGGGCGTGTGTGTGCAGGACGACCCCCTCTGCATGATCACCGATTACATGGAGAACGGCGACCTGAACCAGTTCCTCGGTGCCCACCAGCTGGAGGGCAAAGCGGCTGAGGGGGCCCCTGGGGACGGGGAGGCTGCGCAGGGGCCCACTATCAGGTACCCCAAGACCGGTGCGTCCCAGACTGGAGGGGAGCAGAGGACGGGAACCAGGCGGAGGCCCCGAGAAGGGCCCGGGAGGAGGAGTGGGTGGCCGTGGGAGCCAGGGGGTGGCGGGGGGCGGAGCCCGCCATGAATCTACTTGCCCAGCCTGACCCTCGCTGCCCCTGAGCCCAATGATGGAGCCAAAAAATATGAGGTTCCTGCACCTGGCCGGGCCCGAGGGACTGCGTGGGCACTGCCCGCCTCGCTCCACACCCAGACAAGTGGCCTGGCCTTGGGAGGTAGCTCCTCACACCGGCAGGCGTGGTGTGAACCGGCAGGAGTCGGGGGTCCCCGTGACCCTGGTGACCCTGCCGGTGGCTTCTCCCTCAGCTACCCCATGCTGCTGCACGTGGCCGCGCAGATCGCCTCGGGCATGCGCTACCTCGCCACCCTCAACTTCGTGCACCGGGATCTGGCCACACGGAACTGCCTGGTTGGGGAGAATTTCACCATCAAAATTGCCGACTTTGGCATGAGCCGGAATCTCTATGCCGGGGATTACTACCGCGTGCAGGGCCGGGCGGTGCTGCCCATCCGCTGGATGGCCTGGGAGTGCATCCTCATGGTGAGAGCCGCGGAGGCGGTGGCGACAGCCGGGTGGCAGCACGGGCGCTGGTGCTTCCCAGCCGCGGCCGGATGTGGTCTCCCACCCAGGACTGAGCCACCCTGTGACTGGGGACCCAGAGAGTGGGGGCGGGGTGATGGGAAGGGTTGAGAGCCGGGAGTGGGGGGAGTTGGGGAGTGGAGAACGAAAAGGAGGCAGCGAGGAGGTGGAGGGGCTGGGAAGGCGCTGGGACGGGAGAGTGGAGGCAGGCAGCAGAGGACAAGGGGACCAGACGTACCTGGAGGGAAGGCTGGGCCCCGCAAGGGCCTGCTCAGGAGCTGAGTGTGCTGGGAGGACGAGGCAGGCAGCTTCTCCACAACCTTGCTGTCTGAGGTTCTTCTCCCCTCTGTTGGCCTCTCCCTGTGCCAGGGCAAGTTCACCACGGCGAGCGATGTGTGGGCGTTCGGGGTGACCCTGTGGGAGGTGCTGATGCTCTGCAGGGCCCAGCCCTTTGGGCAGCTCACGGATGAGCAAGTCATCGAGAATGCCGGGGAGTTCTTCCGGGACCAGGGCCGGCAGGTCGGAGCAGAGGGAGGGCCCTGGGCCGCCTTCGGGCAGGTGGGCGGCCGGGAGGGCAGGGCTTGTCTTCCTGGAGACTAAAGGTGTTTGTTCCCTGCCGTCGTCCCTGCTGTGCAGGTGTACCTGTCCCGGCCACCCGCCTGCCCCCAGGGCCTGTACGAGCTGATGCTGCAGTGCTGGAGCCGGGAGCCCGAGCAGCGGCCGCCCTTTGCCCAGCTGCACCGGTTCCTGGCAGAGGATGCGCTCAACACAGTGTGACTTTCGATAGCCAGCTGTCCCTCGAGAACTAAGGGAAGCCAGCGACACTAACAAGAGGGGCCAGCCCTGCCCCTCCCACAGCCCATCTGAGAGCCAGTGAGACTGGGAGGCGCCCACCCTGGACGCAAGCTCACGTCCCCTTCCCGCTCCTGCTTCTGGCTCCTCCCTAGAAGCCCCTGCTGCCCACCCAGCTGGCCCTGTGGATGGGATCCTCTTGGACTTGCCCAGCCATCCCTGAGGGGAAGGGGCAAGCGCAGGGCAGACACTGGACGTGGCCCACTGGAGCTCCGGGCCTCACTGGACGACACTGGCCCCTGGGGAGGTGGTGCTGCCCCGCCTCCCTCTTCCTGTCATACACTGGACCCCGCTGGCTGGGAACTGGGGGGAGGAGGACACAAAAGGACAGAAGATGCTCCCTGGTGCTTATCCCTGGAATTGGACACACTGGACCTGGGGGCGATCGCTGCCCCATCCTCCGATCCTCGGGCTTCCCCACTTCCCACCTGCCGTGCTGTAGCTAGGACTTCCCTAAGCCTGTACATTTCTGTGGAGTAAATATTGGGGTTAGGGGGAGAGAGGGAGCGGTGGCCTGTGGCCGTGGGGTTGGACATCTGTATCGTAGCTACCACATTGGTTTTTCTGTAATCACTTGGGGTTTGTACATTTTTGGGGGGAGAGACACAGATTTTTACACTAATATATGGATGTAGCTTGAGGCAATTTTAATCCCCTGCGGTAGGCAGGTAATAATAAAGGTTGAGTTTTCCACGGGTGTGAGTGGGTCTCTGCGGGTTTTGGTCACATCTGCCTCCTGCCTCCTCCTCTGGCCCCATCGCTGCTTCTGCCATCCCCACACCTATGTGGTCTAGCACAGCGGGCCCCGCAAACGCGTGAACATTCTTTTTTTTTTCTGTCTTTTTGAGACAGGGTCTCCCTGTGCAGTTCAGGTTGGCCTTGAGCTCATTTCGTAGCTCAGCCTGGTCTTGAACTCACAACAGTCCCCCTGCTTCAGCCTCCCAGAGTGCTGGGATTACAGGCATGCGCCACCACGCCCAGCGCATGAACGTTCAGACTCAGGAACCAGACTCGGCAAGGTGCCCGCTTGGGGCTGCTCCGACGGTGGCCTGTGCTTGTGAAGAGGTCTGTACACGCTTGGCCACTCAGCCTGGCTGGCTTCCAAGGTCAGTTCCGGGAACCCATCTTCTGCAGAGGCTCCGCCCTGCCGGCGGACAGCTTGCTGTCACTGACTGCAGCCAGGAGAGTGGGCCTCACAGAACTCTGAAGTGATGGAAGCAACCTGTTATCTCCATCTGTGCCGTTCAACAGGTGGGCACTAGCCTCCCCCGCTGAGCGTGTGAAATAAGGCGAGTGGGACTGGGAAGTGGACTTCATTTCAATTTAAACGGCCAGCAGGGGGGAGTGGCTACCACACGGCACAGCACAGCCTGTAGAGCAGTCGTGGTGACCTACGGCACACGTGTTATCCTGGCACACAGAGCCTTCTTGGTCCCCGTAAGAGCCAAGTCGCCCGGCAGTTGAGCGTTGGTAACAGTGCACATAGGGGCTGCGTGCATGCTGGGAAAGGAGCAGCGGTGCCAGGCGATGACGTCCCGAGCTGCGCCTCATTAGCTGTGACTCATGGGAACTTTCACAGTGCCCGCCAGTATTCAGGTTTAACTGCAGTGTCGGCACTTTGCCATAAATAAGTGGGTTTGCGGTTGCACTTCTGATACTCAGTCTCTAAAAGGTTCACCGTCACTGCTTTAGAGTATGGGGAACCATGACAGGACCTACCCAGCTCCCCCTTGCCTGCTCCCTTCAAAAGAAGCATATGGCCTCTTTCAGGTTTACAGACACAGAGGTTTCTTCCAAAGTCAAGCATGGTGGTACACACCGATAACTAATCCCAGCACTCTGGAGGCTGAGGCAGGAGTATTGCCATGGGTTCAAGGCCAACCTGAACTACATGGTGAGACCCTGCCTCAAAAAAACAACAAAGAAAGCTTCTTACAATGATACCATTGGACCGTATACGCCATTTTGTGATTTGCTTTTCTCTCCCTGTTGATCAATCATAGGTAGCTCAAGTATGCATACAAGGACTTCCTAAGGACTGTCCAGTATTGTACACTGTAACAATGACCCACATTTTACCTAAGGAACCCCCAGTGTTATACATTTGGGTATTAATAAAACAACAAAAACACTTCAATAAACATCTTTGCACATATATTTCTGTACCCATGTGGGAGAATTCCAGTACGATACACTCTCACAGGTGGAGTTGCTAGGTTAAAGGAGAATCACCTTAAGATTGTTAGGCATAGCAGTCTCATTTTATATATATATATTTTTTCTATATGTACATATTTATGACAATGTGAACTTAAAAATTAGGCAGAGTAAGAGATTAACAAGAATAATTAGTAATGAACCAGACCTTTTTTTGGGGGGGTACCAAGAATCAAACTCATGACCTTGCACTTGCCAGTCAGGCTCTGTACCGCTGAGCTATATCCCCAGCCCTAATAATTAGTAATGAAAAGAAGCAACTGGAGCTGGGGTTTTAGCTCAGCAGCACAGCGCCTCCTGGCAAGTGCAAGGTCATGAGTTCGATTCCCGATACCGGAAACCACGCCCCCCCAAAAAAAAGAAAAAAGAAAAGAAGCAACTATAACAATATACTGTAATAAAAGTTATTTACACTTTTATTTACTTTTGGAATTTTCTGTTTAATGTTCTGTTGTCTGTGGGTACCCGAAAAACTGCAGACGGGGTGGAGCTATCATTTCATTTGGAGCGTCCTCCACAAAGGCGTGTTAGTAAGGGATGGCTGCGGCAACCTCCTGCGAGGCTTGAGTGTGCTCGACACCTGGCCAACACAAAACTGCCAAGCTCTAACTTACTTCATCTTTTACTGTTTCATTTCGGATATTTTTGTTTCTTTAACCAACTTTCTTTAGTTTCAGATGAAGTTGACAGTCATTTCACCCCTTTAAGATACGTATAATTTTGTTGGCTTGTTTCTTTTGCCAATCTATTATGTTTCTCTTTCCTCTGTTGCTCTGCAAAAGCTGCCTGCATCTTGTTTTTATGAAACATTTCTTCCCAAGTCGTGATTTGTCTTTTTAACCTTACTTATCAGCTGCCTTTACAAAGCTTTGTCGGTTTTGTGTTGTGCTGGAGTAATCTTAAACACTGACTGCTAAAGAAACGGAACAACAACACCAACAACACACACACACACACACACACACACACACACACACACACGAGCTGCAGAGGCGGCAAAGTCTCGCACAGACCCCACATCCAGGTCGCTGCGGATGCTGTCCCACCCTGCGTGGCTCCGCCGCCTGGCCACAGTTGCATTTCTTAGCCTCCCCCGGCCCGGGAGTGAGAACAAGAGTTTGATTCAAGAATTTGGGGTAAGTGTGTAGCTCCGGTCTTGGCTGAAGAGTCCCCCCTCACCCCCCTTTTTTTTGGTCTTTTTGAGGCAGGGTCTCGCTATGCAGTTCAGGCTGGCCTTGAGCTCACTTTGTAACCCAGGCTGGTCTTGAACTCGCAACGATCCACCTGCCTCAGCCTCCCGAGTGCTGGGATTACAGGCGTGCACCACCACGCCTGGCCTTTTTTTTTTTGTCTTTTTTTGAGACAGGGTCTCGCTATGCAGTTCAGGCTGGCCTTGAGCTCACTTTGTAGCCCAGGCTGGTCTCGAAAGTTTTCCTTTTCCCTCTCTGAGAAACCCATAAATCAAATCAGAGCAAACAGTGGGTTTCTTCTAAACACTGCGGTTGTCTCCCGCCTGCGTGCGGCCGGGCCGTGGAGGCGGCACCGGGAAACCTGTCGGGAGCGGACTACACGAAGGCGCCCCGGGCTTGTCGAACCTTGACGCGTGAAAACGCTCTG
>NW_004955583.1:842286-847960 GCF_000276665.1 Chinchilla lanigera
GAGAGAGGAGGCGCTGGCGAGGGGCGGAGAGGAGGAGAACCGGGAGAAGCCGGGAGGCCGGACGGGTGGGCCGCAGGGAGAGGGACGGAGACTGGGACGGGGCGGGGGCGGTGTGCAGATCTGGGAGGCAGAAGTGGTCTGGGAAGGAGCAGATTGGAAGGACGGGGCTGGAGCTTGTAAACGTGCCCCGGAGGCGGGACAGGGACGCCTCGGGCAAGAGATAAGACGCGACGGTCCTTGACAGGGTCTTGCAAACACAGGACAGGAAACACCTCCGTCACTTGGAAGCTGAGAACAGACGAGTTCAGAAGCGACCTGAGATGAGGAAGCGGGAAGGGAGCGGGAGTTGTGGGGTTGCGAGAAAGGAGAGGAGCGGAGTGATTATTGAGGGGCTGGTGGATGTGGGCGCAGAGGGAGAAAGCCTGGGGTTACACTGCATGGATCTAACAGCAGCGTCTGACAGCAGCGTCTCTCATCTCTCGGGGTGATGGAGAGCACCCCGGCAAGGGGAGGACTGAACCGCGTGCACCTACAGTGCCGGAATCTCCAGGAATTCCTCGGGGGCCTGAGCCCTGGAGTGCTGGACCGGTTATATGGGCACCCTGCCACGTGTCTGGCGGTCTTCAGGTGAGGGGCGTCCCTCCTAGCAGGGGCTGGGAAGTGTAAGGGGGCCTGCGGACCACAGCAGTTATCACCGGGTCAGGGTCTTGTGGGGCGGCAGGACTGGTAAAGGTGTGCGGGAGATGAGTTTTTTTTTTTTTTTTATCTTTTTGAGGCAGGGTCTCGCTATGCAGTTCAGGCTGGCCTTGAGCTCACTATGTAGCTCAGGCTGGTCTCGAACTCATGACGATCCTCCTGCCTCAGCCTCCCGAGTGCTGGGATTATGAGATGTTTGAGAGATATGGGAGGGCAGAGATGCGGGTATAAAATAGCTGTTGATATTGATATTTGACCTCTACCACCTGCAGGGAGCTTCCCTCTTTGGCTAAGAACTGGGTGATGCGGATGCTATTTCTGGAGCAGCCTTTGCCTCAAGCTGCTGTAGCCCTGTGGGTGAAGAAGGAGTTCAGCAAGTGAGTCTCTACTGCATTCTCAGCCAGATGCAGATTTGCAACTGCTGGGTTTCCTAAAACGCTACTCCTTGGAATGCTTCAAGGAAATTTTGTGTGTGTGTATTTTTTTTCCCCTGGTGGCTGGTGCTGGGGATCTAACACGGCCTTGTGATGCATGCTGAGCACATGCTCTACCGCTGAGTACACCTTAGCTCCTCCAGGAAATATTAATAGGTATTTGAATTAAATACATTTGGGAAATGCATGTTTTCCCTCTTGGAGAGTTGTGATGTCTTATCTATAATAAGGGTCAGCTAGGTGTGCGGTAAAGACTTTTTTTTTTTGAGGCAGGGTCTCGCCATGTAGTTCAGGCTGGCCTTGAGCTCACTCTGTAGCCCAGGCTGGTCGAGAATTTGTAAGGATCCTCCTGCCTCAGCCTCCCGAATGCTGGGATTACAGGCGTGGGCCACCATACCCGGCTGACATTTATTTTAAGAAGATACACTCTGATCCTGTGGGAGTGTTCCCAGGATCACCAGTTCAGAAAAGGCAGAAACAGAGGCCCCTGGGCTTCCTTGTTCGTTTCTGCCACCCATCTCCCTGCTTCTGTTGCAGGGCTCAGGAAGAAAGCACAGGGCTGCTGAGCGGCCTCCGGATCTGGCACACCCAGCTGCTCCCTGGTGGTCTCCAGGGACTCATCCTCAACCCCATCTTCCGCCAGAACCTCCGAATTGCCCTTCTGGGTGGGTATGTTGCTTCTGTCTCTTCCTAAGCTAGGCTGGGGAACTGCTACATAAACTGCCGGAGTGGGAGCTCGTGAGGGGCCTCCCCAGAGCCTTGGGTTCCCACTTTGGGAGTTCTGTTAGGTGTAAGTAGGACCAGATGTGGCCGCCGGATGTAGGAACCGTGTCCCACTCATGGGGTGAGGGTGGGGAGGGCTGAGGGGCAGTGGGGAACGGACACACTCACCCTCGGCCTGTCCTGGCCATAGGGGGAAGGCCTGGTCTGATGACACAAGTCAGCTGGGACCAGACAAGCATGCCCGAGATGTTCCCTCACTTGACAAGTACGCCGAGGAGCGATGGGAGGTGAGGATGCGGCCTCTGTGCGTGCTGACTCCGCTGCTCCCTGTGGCCCCTGGAGGCCTCCGTCTCTCAGAACTCTTCTGCTCCTAGGTGGTCCTGCACTTTATGGTGGGCTCCCCCAGTGCAGCCGTCAGCCAGGACTTGGCCCAGCTCCTCAGCCAGGCTGGACTCATGAAGAGGTGAAGAAGCCTGAGCCACAGCAGCTCCCTGCTTCCCCGGTCCCTCGGGTGTCAGCGGCTGGGGGTGTGGCTCAGCGGCAGAGTTCCTGCCTAGCAGACACGACGGCCAGGGGTTGATCCCAGCACCACAAACAACAGAACAAAAACCAGACTGGGTGTTCGGGTGGCAGTTTAGGATGGGAGGGAACTGCCCGAAGAGGGAGCCAGAAATACCTAGGAAAGGGGCATGAGAGGGCAGGCGGGGGTGGTGGAAGTTCTCTGCTTCCCTCCACGGCCGTCCTTCTCTGTCTCCAGCGCTGAACCTGGGGAGCCCCCCTGCATCACCTCCGCGGGCTTCCAGTTCCTGTTGTTGGACACGTCTGCCCAGCTCTGGTACTTCATGCTGCAGTACCTGCAGACAGCGCAGGTGAGGAGGCCGGGCCCGCGCCAGCGACCACTGCGCACCTCGGGTCCCGCCGCGAGGAGCTTTGTTCCCTGCCTCTGTCCTGACCCTCCTGCGTCTCCCTGCCCCCCCTCTTCCTTGGGCCGTCCTCTCTCCCCAGAGCCGGGGCATGGACTTGGTGGAGATCCTCTCCTTCCTCTTCCAGCTCAGCTTCTCTACCCTGGGCAAGGTGAGCAGGGACTGGAGGACAGGGAAGGGACGGGGAAGTCAGGTCGGGTAAGAGCTGCCACAGAGCAAGCAGAGGGGGGAAAGAGGGCATGAGTGTATGGTCCGGGGAGGGCTGGGGTGTTGCTTGGACCCCAGCTGGCCTTCTCTCCCCAGGATTACTCTGTGGAAGGTATGAGTGATTCTCTGCTGAACTTCCTGCAGCATCTGCGTGAGTTCGGGCTTGTTTTCCAGAGGAAGGTATGAGTGCCCAGACGCCTGGCTGGGGGCGGCTGCGAGGACGGAGCACGCGGGTCCCGTGCGGGAGGAAGTTGAGGGTTAGGCTCTCTGTGCCAGAAGGGACCTGCTGTCCCAGGCAGGACGACAGAAGGCACCTGAGAGAGGGTCTGTCTCTTGCTCTGTCCTTCCCAGAGGAAATCTCGGCGCTATTACCCCACCCGCCTGGCCATCAACCTCTCCTCAGGTGTCTCTGGGGCTGGGGGCACCGTGCACCAGCCAGGCTTCATCGTCGTGGAGACCAACTACCGCCTGTACGCCTACACGGGTGAGGCCAGCGGCGGGGAAAGCAGTGGGTGGGGCTGGGGAGGGCAGGGGAGCAGGGGAAGCCAGTCTGTGTGCCCGTGGTCTGTGGACTTCTCTGACAGCTCTCGGTGCACTGGAAAGGTGGGGGGAGCTCCTCACCCGCTCCTCCTGTGCCCCATTCAGAGTCGGAGCTGCAGATCGCCCTCATCGCTCTCTTCTCTGAGATGCTGTATCGCTTCCCCAACATGGTGGTGGCACAGGTGACCCGGGAGAGCGTGCAGCAGGCCATTGCCAGTGGCATCACAGCCCAGCAGGTACTCCCACTTGGTGAGGCGGGGAGAGGGCGGGCTTGGGCTTGGGCTTAGGGAGCGGCCTGTCGTGGAAGGCCACACTCAGGGCTGGGTGGCAGGTGTGTACTGTCGGTGTTAGAGCAGCAGGCACACAAGGAAAAAGCAAAGCTTTAGGTGTAGGAGAGGTAGAGAAAATACCCTGCCTGTTCCGGGAGGACACGGGGAGGACACGTGCAGGAAGTGGGCACAGCTCTCGCTGTCTCTGCCCCCAGATTCCCGGCTGCGGAAAATGACGGGTCCCACCTCACCGGTTTGTTGTAGGATTCAGTGGAAGCTTAGAGGGAAGGCACTTAGCTCAGAGCCTGCTGAGCAGGGAGTGCTCAAAATAGCAGCTGCTGCTCCTGTAAAGAAAGAAAAACAAAACTATGGAAATAGCAAGTGTGCTGGAGGAGGAGGGCAGACAGGACCGGGGGAGGAGCAGGCTGGACCGCGGCTGGGCCGGCCCCCGGCGCCCTGGCTGTGGGTTTAAACAGCGAGCAGCTGCTCCAGCGATGTTAGGTGACCGCGCGGAGGGCTTCTCCGGCTTCTTGCTCCGGGCCTCACCCCGCTCTCCTGTCTGCCTAGATAATCCACTTCCTGAGGACGAGGGCGCACCCGGTGATGCTCAAACAGGTGCGGACAGGTGCCGAGATGCCGGCGTCTGGCGGCCCGGTCCCCGCCGGGGCGGTGGGAAGGAGAGGGGCGCCTCCGCCGCAGGGCCGCGGTGGTGGGGCTGTTTCCCTGAGTCCCTAGAGCCACCCTTGCCCTGCAGACGCCTGTGCTGCCCCCCACCATCACCGACCAGATCCGGCTGTGGGAGCTGGAACGCGACAGGCTCCGCTTCACCGAGGGTGAGAGGCTGCTGGTCCTGCTCGTGGGCACAGGAAGGGCGGGCGGTTCGGGTCCCGCTGAGCCGAACGGGCTTTTGTGCCCTTCATTCAGTTTTCTGTGCGGAAGCGGGCAGAAAAGCTGCAGACTTACTTAGGCTGAGTGGGTAGCGCTGACAGCGCCCCCGCAGAGCGGGTGGGTTCAGCGAGGCGGGGGAGGGCCTGTCCTTGGGCGCAGCAGGAACGTTGCGCGAGGGCCTTTCCGTGGCCAGATCACAGTGGGTGGACAGCGCCCGGCACGACAGGCTCAGCAGACGCGTTTGCCATCGCCCTGCTTCGCGCCGCGCCTCACGCGCGCCTCCCCCCGCCCGCCCCAGGCGTCCTCTACAACCAGTTCCTGTCGCAAGTGGACTTCGAGCTGCTGCTGGCCCACGCGCGCGAGCTGGGCGTGCTGCTGTTCGAGAACTCGGCCAAGCGGCTCATGGTGGTGACCCCGGCCGGGCACAGCGACGTGAAGCGCTTCTGGAAGCGGCAGAAGCACAGCTCCTGATTGCGGGGGAACTGGGCCTGGGCGGGACCGGGCGGGGTGCGCGAGCCGGCCACGGCGTGGCCTCACAACTCAGGTGTTTTTTATTTATATGCCAAGACACTTTTTGTGGAATAAAGCTGTCTAAAAAGAGCCGAGAAATAGCTCAGCGGCGTAGTGCCTGCCTGGCAAGCACAAGGTCCTGAGTTTGATTCCCAGTACCAAAAAAAGAAAAAGAAGAAGACTGTCTCAAAACAACAAAAAAAGTTTGCCGGGCATGGTGGCGCACCCCTGTAATCCCAGCATTCGGGAGTCGGAGGCAGGGGGATCGTTGTGAGCTCGAGACCAGCCTGGGCTACAAAGTGAGCTCAAGGCCAGCCTGAACTGCATAGAGAGACCCTGTCTCTAAAAGACAAAAAAAAAAGAAAAGAAAAGGAATAAAGCTCTCTGAAAGAGCTGCACGCCCGGGCTCCGCCCCGGGCTTCCCCTGTCCGCTGTGCACCGCCGCCAGAGGGCGCGAGGCGGCGCAGCTACTGCGCATGCGCCC
>NW_004955583.1:848165-850055 GCF_000276665.1 Chinchilla lanigera
GGCCCCAGGCTTGCCGCGACTGCGGTGACCCTGGCGGGCCCCTTGCCGGCTCCCCGCGCGCCTTGTCCGTCTGTCCCGGGCCCCGGTCCTCTGCGCCCCGAGTGTCCGCGGGCGGCGGCGCAGGGGCAGAAGCGCCCGGTCTCTGACTCAGGGGTGCGGTGCTTGTCCACCCCAAGCACTTAGTCCTCAAGGCGGGAGGGGTGCAAGGAGAGGGCTCAGACCGAGCTAGCCGGAAGCGGGGAATAACAGGAGTGGTTTGGGGGTGTCTGCCCCTGCACGTCCTTGCTCGGCTAATGTGCTGCCCCTCCGGAACAGATCGTGCCCTTTCCCCAAGCACTCCCGATGCCTCATTTACCTCTGGCCACTGTGCTTCGACCACCACTTCGGGGGCCGAGGCCCTCGCGGAGCCTACCCAGGTCCAAGCCCCTTTCTACACAGTCCGAGCCGCATGGCTCGTCCATCTCCCGGAGGAACCGAGAGGCCAAACAGAAGCGCCTGCGGGAGAAGCAGGCGGCGCTGCAGGCTGGGATACCCGGGAGGAGCAAGGTCGGCCGGGCGGCTCGCCCGGGGCTCTGGGACCGGGAGTGGGTGGAGGGCCCTGGCCTGCGACCCACAGGGCTGGGGCATCAGGGACGCCTCCCCTTTATCCCTCCCCCATAGTCGCCTGCAGAAGCCGGGAAGGCCTGGAGTCCTAAGGAGGTAGTATTATATGACGTTCCTACGGCACCAGGTGAAAAGAAAGGTAACCAGGGAACACGCGCTTCTGATTTTTATTGCCCATTTGGTCTGCTGAAATGCCGCGGCAGCGAAGGTCAGTACTTAGCGGAGCTGTCCGTCTGTCTGCACAGATGTCTCCGGGCCCCTGCCCCCTGCTTACAGCCCACGATATGTGGAAGCTGCTTGGTACCAGTGGTGGGTTCGAGAGGGCTTCTTCAAGCCAGAGTATCAGGTCAGTGGCGCCTGGCCGAGGGTGTTCGCTGGGCACAGCCGAACCTCTGAGTGAAGCTGACGTTGCAGAGCTCTGGCCATAGCCTCTACGGAGGTTTCTCTTGGCCGGCCCCATCTCACCTTTTTTCGGTTACTTTCTTGGGATTCCTGAAGCTCTCTGTCTTGGAGGCCCCAAGGGTGCTGTCCTCCCGTCTTCTCTTGCCCTTCAACTTTCCTGTTCCTTCCAGGCACGGCTGCCCCAGGCTACCAGGGAGACCTTTTCCATGTGTATCCCACCTCCCAACGTCACAGGTTCCCTGCACCTCGGCCATGCCCTCACTGTGGCCATCCAGGACGCCCTTGTGCGCTGGTAAGGGGCCTGGGGCCGCTGCAGCTCTTGGAGGGGAGGTGGACAGTGTGGGCGGGGGTGAGTCGGTGGGTGAGCCCAGGGCTCCCGCGAAGGTGTTTCTGTTGTAGGCACCGGATGCGTGGGGATCGCGTGCTGTGGGTCCCTGGCTCGGATCATGCAGGAATTGCTACACAAGTGGGTCTTTGCTCACCTTTCCCTCTGGCTGGTTGAACGTGTATTTTTTCCTCAAGCGACCTGACTCACTGTTCCTTTGCCCCTGACCCAACTGCAGGCTGTGGTGGAGAAGCAGCTGTGGAAGGAGCGGGGAGTGAGGCGACACGAGCTGAGCCGGGAGGAGTTCCTCAGGGCAGTGTGGCAGTGGAAGGAGGCGTGAGTACGCGGGCAGGGCTGCAGGGCACCAGGGTAGCTGCTGAGTCCGTGCTGCCCTCTCCTTCCGCTCCGGACGCAGCCTCTGTCCTCTCCGGCACACCCACACTTCCTGGGAGATGGACGCTCTGCAACCCCTGAGTACTTGAAGGGGTCTTCAAGCTTTTTTAAAAAATTCTTTCACTTTTTATTTTTGTACTAGTACATGTTTGGAGCAGAGAACGATT
>NW_004955583.1:850805-879884 GCF_000276665.1 Chinchilla lanigera
TTATTGTTCAATTGTAGCAATTAATTCCTTCCTTGATTTTTTTCTGTGACCTGCTGACTGAGAGTATATTATTTAATTCCCGTATTTCTGTGGCTTCTTTTGCCATTGATTTTTTTAGTTGCACTGCACTGCACATATTATCAAATGTGCATGGGTAATTTTGATTCATTTTTTACTGTCTTAAGCATGCTTCATCGGCCAGTGTGTGGTGTGTTTTGGAGAAGGTCCCATGTGCTGCTGAGGAGAATGTGTATTCTGTGGTTGGGTGGGACACTCTTAGATATCTGTTAAGTCCATTTGTTCCAAGGTTTGGTTCAGCTCTGATATTTCTTTGTTGATTTTTTTAATCTAGTTGATCTGTTTCTGCCAGTGTGGTATTGAGGTCCCCCACTATATTTGTATTGTTTATCTGATCTTTTACATTCCGTAGTATTTGTCTTATGAAGGTGGGTATGCCGGTGTACAGTGCATATATGTTTTTAATTGTTACCTCTTCCTGTTGGATTGTTTCTTTAACCAACCTGTGGTGACCTTTGCCTCTTCTGATCAGTTTTGGCCTGAAGTCCACTTTGTCTGAAAAGGGGGTGGCCATTTCTGTTTGCTTTGGGGCTCCCGTTGCTTTAACTTTTACTCTATGAATTTCTCTTTGGGTTAAACATTTCTCTTGTGTACAGCATACCAATGGGTTCTGGTTTCTTGATCCATTCTGCCAGTCTGTGTCTTTGACAGGGAATTGAGATCGTTCACACTGAGAGTTATTACTGAACGGTATCGGCATCTTCCTCTCATTGTGGTATTTTCTATTGCTTTTGCTGAAGTGCTGCCCCTCCCTGGTGTACTCACTCTGTTAGTCCTTTTGGCGTTGGTACCTTCATTGTCTCTTTGTAGGACATTTTTGAGAATTCTTTGGTTTCTTGAGGTGCTGTTTGTCATGGAAAGACGTTATTTTTCCGTCGGTTTTGAAAGACAGTTTTGCAGGGTGTATCAGTGTGGGTTGGAAGCTTTTTCTTTTAGAGTTTGAAATGCTTCAATCTCTTCTGGCCTTTAGGTTATGCATTGAGAAGTCTGCTGTAATGCTAAGGGTTCGCCTTTGTAGCTAATTTGTTGCTTTCCTCCAACAACTTTTACGATTCTGTCCTTGTGTTGGACTTCTGGGATTTTGACTATGATGTGTTATGGAGAGGTTCTTTTCTGATCGTAGCTATTTGGGATTTTATAGACCTTACTTATCTGTCTGATTCTTTCCTGATACTTGGAAAGCTTTCTGCTATATCCGTAAGCAGGCTTTTATGATTTGTGTTGTTTTCTCATTTTTCACTAATTTCAATCTCAAATTAGCTTTCTTTGTGTCGTCTAGTAGCTGTTGGATCCATTTTTATGTTCTCTTACTGTTTTTAAGGCACTGCTGAATAACTGGTCACATTAGCCGTATCAGTGTTATCTTCTAGTTCTGCCATTCTGTCCCAGCATTCTCACTTTGCTGTCCATACTTCAAGTAGAATATTTTAATCTCCTGGGTTTCTGTTTGGTACCTGTTCAGTGACTGTAATTTTTGGCTAAACTGTCATTTCTTAAAAATCATTTTCTGTAGCTTGCCTAACTTTTTAGTGGGGTCTTCTGTAAACTCACTGATTGTTTTCTTATGTTTGTTATCTACTTAGGTAATTGGAAAAATTAATCACTGGAAGATGAGACAGAAGAGAACAAAGTGAGATAAAGGATGCTTTTAAGGTGTAAAAGAAATTAATAGAACTAGATAAAAGTGACAGGAAAGAACAAAAAAATGAAGGGAAAAAAAGGAGAGAGGAAATTAAGAGAAAAAAGAAATATTAGAAGGAAAAGAAGGGAGAAGGGGCTGGGGATTTAGCTCAGCGGCACAGTGCCTGCCTGGCAAGCGTGAGTTCGTAAGTTTGATTTCCAGTACTGGAAAAAACCAAAAAAAAAAAAAAAAAGGGACAAAGAAAAAAGAGGGAAAAAACTAAACTTCCCCAAAAATTAAAGAAGAAAAAGAAAAAAATTGAGTTCAATAAAAACAATTCCTGTACATGTTTGAATCAATTTTTTTTCTGGGATCTGCAGTCTTAAAATCCAGCCAAGTCACGTTTTCTCCAGCTGGCTGTAGGGTGTGTAGCTTTGTGAGGTCCTCCTCCCCGTCCACAGCCCCCTGTGTCCTACGCCCAGACTGTGGCGGCTGTCCTTGCTGAGGGGTCCTTGCTCACGCTGGTAGATGGGAAAAGCCGTCACAGCGCTGTTCTCTGCTGTTCTCAGCGGGGCGGGGTTCAGGCAGACCGCTTCACTCAGGGCCAGCATGTTTGGATCCAGCCACTTCTGAAAGCTTCATTGCCAGGCCTGGCTTCTCACTGTGCAGAGGGTGGCCTTGTGCTGTCCTAGCCTGAGCTTGAACTTCTCGGGGGCCTGCGTCTAGCCTGCCCCTTCTCTGTGACTGTCTCTCTCCCAGTCACTGTGGCAGGGTAACGCTGGAGACCCTGAAGTGAAGTTGTACCTGTTCTGTGGCTCAGGCCTAAGCAGTGAGCCCTCCCTGTAGCGGCTCCTGGTTACATCCTCTCTAGCACGCTGGGTGCTGCGCTGCACTTCCTCTCCAGCCCTGGCATGCTGTGAAGGAGTCACTTTCCGAGTGAAACCCCACGCTGTTTCTGTAGTTCACAATGGCCGTGGCCTCTTCTCAGGCCTAGTGCTGCTGGCCTGTCGTTTCTCCCTGGAGCTGCCGAGTCTGTGGCACTTAGCCCTTCTCCTGGGACATTGTCCTCACCCACAGTCAGGTCAGTTGGTTTGTGGGCACCTCTGCTGCACCATGGCAAGGGGAAACAAAATGCAATACTGGCTCACAGTTGGCAGGTGGCCAGGGCACAGAATCCGTGGTGAGGAATTGGCTGGGTGTGGGCGTGGCTTCACCGTCCAAGTCTGTGTGTGCGTGTGCACACACGTGTGTCCTATGTGTGCGTCAGAACGTGCACATTTATGCATGTAGATATATGTGCGCATATGTACATGTGAGTATGTATTTATTTCTGTTCTTACCTTTCTTAATTTCCTTGTCTCATTTTCCTTGCTTAGATTTTGTCACCTCACCCACTGAAGCCTTCCTTTCTTCCAGGTCCCATAAAGTTACCCTCATGCCTCCAGGCCTGTCAGTGCGTGCTGTCCCCTCTTCGCCTCTTTCAGGGAGTGTCCCCAAAGTGGCTGCCGCCCCTCCGTTCCTGTAGAAGCTCACGCTCCTTCTGATGTCCTAGAGAGCCCCGACTGGGTCTTTCTGTCTGCCTCCATCAGCTTCTAGAAGCTGGACCAGTGCCATATGCACTTCATTTTCCTCCAGCACGGGGCACTGTGGGCGTCACTGGGACTGGGATATGGGAGGTGCTGGGGATGCGTTTGCTGACAGGACTCCCTCCGGGTGCAGGAAAGGAGGAGAAATTTGTGAGCAGCTGCGTGCCCTGGGCTCCTCCCTGGACTGGGATCGAGAGTGTTTTACCATGGATGCTGTGAGTGTTCCGGGCCAGGGGCCCTGTGGGTGTTGGGTGTTAGAGATCTGGCTGGGAGGGGATTATTGGGTGTCTTGGGAAAGGGTGGGTGGGAGTGACGGGGGTCCTCCAGGGCTCGAGGTAGGGCTGAGAAGGGGCTTTAGATGTGGACCCTCAGCTGCTTCTAGGCCTCCTCAGTGGCCGTGACCGAGGCTTTTGTGAGACTCTACGACGCGGGATTGCTGTACCGGAGCCGCCAGCTCGTCAACTGGTCGTGCGCTCTGCGATCAGCCATCTCGGACGTTGAGGTGAGTAGAGAAGGGCTGGCGTGTGGGAGCCGAGGCCGCGCAGCCCGGGTGGGATCTCAGGCTCTGGGGCCCGGCCTGCTGGGTTCCAGTCCCAGCGCTGTCACTAACAGCTGTGAAACTTTCCCAAGGCCGTTCAGACTCTTCTACCTCCACTTCCTCAAACCTGTCGGTGGGAAGTGACGGAGTGCCCGCCTCGTGGGTGTCGTGAAGTCGAAGGGAGGATTTGTGTCGGGAGCTCAGCACAGTGCCTTACGTTCTGAGTGAATGTTTACCGTAACTGCACTCCATACAAGTTGGCTGAAGGGAATGGTGGTGTGTGTGTGTGTGTGTGCGTGCGTGCGTGTGTGGCTCCTGAGTCCTCTGAACGCAGGGCGGTCAGGGTGCTCAGATGGGTGGCAGTGCTGCCCTCTGTGAGCTCCGCGGAGCAGTGGCTCTGACCGTCTCCGTGGCCCCGCAGGTGGAGAGCCGGGCCCTGTCTGGCCGTACGGAGCTGCAGCTGCCGGGCTGCCCCAGCCCCGTGTCTTTTGGGCTCCTCCTTTCTGTCGCCTTTCCGGTGGATGGAGAGCCTGGTGAGTGTGGTCCACGGCAGGGCCACCCGCTGACCCCTCCCTGTGATTTCTCAGGCTGCGGGGGTGTCTCCCGAGGGAACCTGGATGGTGTGTACATAGTGTGGGGCTCCCCGTGGGGGCCTGGGGTTGTTGGCCTGCCCTTGGGAGCTTAGTGAAATTGGACAGTGCCTTCTACCCAGGAGAAGTGTTCCACAGTTTGGAGGGCAAGAGAGAGGAGCAGAGTGGTTCCCGAAGTCTCACGTAGCGGAGGTCGGGGTTGCCCTGCGCATGCGGAGAGCACTTGGGACAAGGACCCTGAGGACCCGGGTCCTCGGCACCGGCGGGGTTCCACTGTCGCTGTCCCCGCCCCTGTGCAAGCTGCTGAGCTGCCCTGTGCCCTGACGCCGCTCAGGCCTCGGGCCCTGGCTTTCCCTCCCCGCCGCTGCACCGTGGCTGCCCCTGCCCTTCCTGCTTCCGGTTCTCCCGGCCTTGGCCGTGTCAGGGTGAGGTGCAAGCGTGGTGACCAGCTATAGATGCTCGAGTGTTGGTTTCAGATGCGGAAGTTGTGGTGGGAACCACGAGGCCGGAGACGCTGCCTGGCGACGTGGCTGTGGCCGTTCACCCCGACGACTCCCGCTACACGGTAATTAATGCATTGTGCTGCCCGAACCCCAGCCTCACTCTTCCTTCCTGGTACGGAGCTGGCTTCTCCTCCCTGGCTCCTGCTCCATGTTCTAAAACTTCTCTCAGTCCGGCTCTGCAGTGGTTTTAACTTTCTTCGCTTCTTCTTTTTTTTTTGAGACAGGCTCTCCCCCTGCCTCCAGGCTGGCCTTGAGCTCCCTGTGCAGCCCAGCCTGGCCTCGAGCTCGCAGCCCTGAGTGCCGGGGTCGTGCTCGCTTCGGCAGCGCATGTGCTAAAACCGAGGCTGGCGTTACGGGCGTGCGCGGCGTGCCTGGCAGCCCCTTCTTCATGTTTTGCGTTTTCTCTGGCTCAGCGGTTGACCAGATGCAGCCAGGCCTGTTTCTGTACGCGCCGCAGACGTGTTCACATACCGTCGAGGGCTGCGGTTGTACGTGTACTCCCCGAATGTCCCTGGCAGTGTGGGTTGATTGTGCAGAGACCAAACCTGACTCTGGGCCCAGAGCCCGCTGAGGAGAAGTCAGCTCACCTTCCTCTTGCCCTTTACCTTCTGGTTCCACTCTGCTGCTGGGGTTCCCGTACCCCAGACCCTCCCACCCCCGTGGCCGCCCCTGACCCCTCTCCCTTCCTTCAGCGTTTCCATGGGCGGCGGCTTCGTCACCCCTTGACGGGGCAGCTTCTCCCCCTCATCACGGACACTGCTGTTCAGCCGCACGTGGGCACAGGTGAGCGGTCAGGACTGCGGGGGAGGGCGAGGACCATGGGGAGGGAACGGGAGCGGACCCGGAGACGCGGGCAGCGGGGCGCTCACACACCCGGAAAGCCAGGGTCGGGCCCTGCGCACCTCACTGTCCTCGTAACCCCAGGGGCAGTGAAGGTGACACCGGCTCACAGTCCTGCCGACGCCGAGATGGGAGCGCGACACGGCCTGCGCCCCGTTAGTGTCATTGCGGAGGATGGGACCATGGCCTCGGCCTGCGGGGACTGGCTGCAGGTGGGACGCGCCTGGGTCACCCCATCCTCGGGGCAACCTCTGCCCTGCCCCCACACCCTTTCTTGTCCCCCGGAGCCTACGCCTTCCTCTCACCGCCTCCCCCAGGGCGTGCACCGATTCGTGGCCCGAGAGAAGATTGTGCTGGCGCTGAGGGAACAGGGCCTGTTCCGGGGCCTCCGGGACCACCCCACGGTGCTGCCCATGTGCAGGTAGCCCGGTTTAGCTTCTTTCCTGAGGGCCACTCGGAAGGGGAGAGGGAGGGCTCGGCCGCCCGCGTCAGGATGCAGGCGGGCTCTGTCGGTTCCGTCGCTGCCTGCCGGGTGCTGAGGGTACGGGGAGCAGAGTCCTGAGGAGCAGGGACTGACCCTGGCTCCCCTCAGCCGCTCCGGGGATGTGGTCGAGTACCTGCTGAAGAGCCAGTGGTTTGTCCGCTGCCAGGAAATGGGGGACCGGGCTGCCAAGGTGAGGCCTCAACACAGGGAGGGACTGGGCCTGGGGTGGCGGAGCCCGGGCGTCGGGAAGGAGGAGCAGGTGCCCGGCACTCCCTCCCGCGGCAGTGGAGGGCCGCAGTGTGGGCTGGGGGCAGGGCTGCCGAGGGCTTCCATGCCCTCACTCCAGCTCAGGATCCTCTCAGGAAGCTTTTGCGGTCCTCTCGGGGTTTGGAGCCCCCTCAAGGCCCCGCACCTCATCCCAAAAGGTGCAGGCGTGCAGACGCGGGGGCACTGGCAGCACCCCCTGTCCCTGCAGGCCGCGGCATCGGGGGCCCTGGAGCTCCGTCCCTCCTTCCACCAGAAGAGCTGGCAGCACTGGTTTGCCCACATCGGGTAAGGGTGAGGGCAGGGTCTGCCAGGTGCGAGGGTGCTGCTGGGTTCCGAGTGTCACTCGTGTCGTCTCGGCAGGGACTGGTGCATCTCCCGGCAGCTGTGGTGGGGCCATCGGATTCCCGCCTACCTGGTCGTCGGGGAGCGCACCAAGGTTGGTGGCGGGAAGCCGGGGTGGGGGATTTGGAGAGCGGCAGGGCCTGTCCCGGCTCCTGCCTGTCCTGTTCCCCGCCTTGGCCTGGTCACCGGCTGTGTGGCGAAGGCTCCTGCCCGAGTGTCTTCCCCTCCCTCCCAGAGGGCCGGCCTCTGAGACCACAGGAGACAGACTCAGAGGCTGCCTGACACCTGTGGCTGGGCTTCCTCCTCACTGTGTCACTCCTTAATTTTCCAGGGCGGCAAGGAGGACTGTTGGGTGGTTGGGCGGTCAGAGGCCGAGGCCAGAGAGGCCGCAGCAGCGCTGACCGGAAGGCCAGGGACCGAGCTGACCCTGGAGAGGGGTGCGTGTGGAGCTGGCAGGGGCAGGCAGCATCTTTGAGGGGGGCAGTGACTTGGGGAGAAGGTGGGGTCCGGAAACCCAGAGGGAGCAGGGAGCCCTTGTCTCCAGGAGGGTTGTGTCTGAGGTGCTGGATGCCAAGGCACGGTCGTCCCCAGTCCCTGTCTGAGGTGCTGGACGCCAGGCTCAGTCGTCCAGCCCCTGTTCTCATCATCAGACCCGGATGTCCTGGACACGTGGTTCTCTTCGGCTCTTTTCCCTTTCTCTGCCCTGGGCTGGCCTCGAGAGGTGAGGCGGTTGAGGGGGAAGGTGGGGGAGGTGGTCATCGGGGCCCCCAGATCCAAGGGGCTGACGTCGGGTCCCTTATTGCCGCCTCTTCCTCGCAGACCTCAGACCTTGTGCGTTTCTACCCGCTGTCACTTTTGGAAACTGGCAGTGACCTCCTGCTGTTCTGGGTGGGCCGCATGGTCATGCTGGGGACCCAGCTCACGGGCCAGCTCCCCTTCAGCAAGGTAACAGCCCTCCAGGGGCCCTGCGCCTGTCCTCGACCTCTGTGCCTCCTTTTCCTGACTCACCTCCGCCCCAAGCCCCGTGAGAGGCCCCAGCTGTCTGCTGCCCCCTGCGTCCCCAGGTGCTCCTCCATTCCATGGTTCGGGACGGGCAGGGCCGGAAGATGAGCAAGTCCCTGGGGAATGTGCTGGACCCGAGGGACATCATCCACGGGGTGGAGCTGCAGGTGAGGGCCGGGCCCCAGGCTTGGGGCCGTCTGAGGAGCAGAGCCGGCTGGGAGGGAGAGGGGTGAGGGGCAGCGGCGTCACTCCTCACCCACCCAGGAGCTGCAGGCGAAGCTGCGAGCTGGGAACCTGGACCCCGCGGAGCTGGCCCTCGCAGCCGCAGCCCAGGTGAGATGTAGCCGCCATCCGGAAATCCCGCTCGAGCCCCCACCTCCCAATTTCCCTTGCAGCAGCTGGGTAGACATCTGGCCCTCTTCCTCGGTTGCAGAAAAAGGACTTCCCTCACGGGATCCCCGAGTGTGGAACAGACGCCCTGAGATTCACACTGTGCTCCCATGGAGTGCAGGGTAAGCCCACCAAGGAGCTGAGGGCAGTGGGCCGCCTTGAAGGTGGTGCGATTCCAGGCTTCGGCCGTTAGAGTGCGTGCTTTCTCTCCTCCCCCTACAGGGGGCGACCTGCACCTGTCTGTCCCTGAGGTCTTGAGCTGCCGCCGGTTCTGCAACAAGATCTGGAATGCCCTGCGCTTTATCCTCAGTGCCCTGGGGGAGAACTTTGTACCCCTGCCCCCAGAAGAGGTGAGAGAGACAGCTGGTGCTGGGAGCTGGTGCTGGGAGCTGGTGCTGGGAGCTGGTGCTGGGAGCTGTTGGTCACGTGTCGAGGGTCGGGGGCCAGGAGGCAGGCAAGCAGGTCGCAGCTGGCTGGGCCCTGACGCCCCCGCTGACTGCAGCTGTCCCCCTCCTCGCCCGTGGATGCCTGGATCCTGAGCTGCCTGGCCCGGGCTGCCCACGAGTGTGAGCGCGGCTTCCTCGCCCAGGAGCTCTCGCTCGTCACCCGCACCCTGCACCACTTCTGGCTGCACAGCCTCTGCGATGTCTACCTGGTGAGTGGCTGGTGAGGCTGGGCGTTTCCGTCCCGCACTCGGGCAGCTGCCTGTTCTCCAAATCCGAGCTGTGCCCGAGAGCTCCGGAGTTAGCGCGTCCCTGACCGCCCCCAGCTAGGCAAGCAAAGCGCAGGGATGCCCTGGTGCCCTCTTCCTGGGGCTGGTGCCTGTCTATCACCTGGCCAGACGAGGGAGGGGCAACTTCCAGAAAAGTCTCCCACCAGGCTCAGAAGCAGGGGGCGCTCAGTCCCTGTAGTTGCAGCGAGGCCCTGGGTAGGCTGCATGCTGAGGGGCTACAAATGGGGTTCTCCTGAGGATCAGAGTCGCCGGGGGCTTGCTGACCACATGTGCCCGGCGTGTCTAGTGTGGCCCTTCTGGTGGGGTGGGCATGAAGAGCGACATCTTTCATGTCCCCGGCGGTGCTGGTGCTGCCTGGCTCGCTGTTTCTCAGTTCTGCTGAAACTGGTCCCTGGTGAGAAGCAGAACCCTGCGTTTCCCCAGGCTGCAGCCCCATGGGGTCTCGTTCTCACCCACCCGAGAACGGCCGCCCTGGGCTTCCCCATCTCCCGTGCGTGGGACACGTGTCCTGGGACAGCCGGTGGCCCAGATGTGCCGGGGGCTTCCCTGCCTCTCTCGGAACTGGCCTTTGCTGCCCCCACTGGGACTGTGGCAGTGGGACGGTCGCGGTGGGCCGTGTCCTGACCCCCAGTGCCCCACAGGAGGCCGTGAAGCCGGTGCTGGCCCGCACGCCCCGCCCCCCAGAGCCTCCTCAGGTCCTGTTCGCCTGCGCAGACGTCGGGCTCCGTCTCCTCGCCCCCCTGATGCCCTTCCTGGCCGAGGAGCTCTGGCAGAGGCTGCCCCACAGGCCCGGCGGGCCCCCCGCCCCCAGCATCTGTGTCGCGCCCTACCCCGCTGCCCGCAGCCTGGTGAGTCTCAGTGCAGGGCCTGGGTCGGGAGCGGCCATGCTGCTGCCGTCCACGCTGCCGTGGTCTCCCGGACTGGAGCCCGGAAGAGGGCTTGTTCTGCAGGTCCAGGTCACAGGGTCTGGGGCAGCAATAGCATAGTGGGCAGGAGCTGGGCTCTTACTAGACTGCTAGTCCTGGCCACATGACTGTGCCTCAGTTTCCTCCATCTTTAAGATAGGAACAGCAATAGTAAAAGTCTCAGTAGCGATGAAGGTTCAGGGAGTTAGTACACAGTGCCCCCAGAATCTCAGGGGAGCTTTGATAACCTCACAAGGATAAATGTTACACACTCACCCAAAAGTCAGTTGGAGTTTAAGTAAGTTTCCTTGAGTCTTGGCTTTGTGCCTTGCGAGCAGTACTTAAATTCTGACTTGGCTTTAGTTCATGGTCTTCTCCAGGCAGAATCGCTAGACACGTTGGCCAGCGTCTTCTCTGCCTTCTTAGCTGGCTGCTTGGCGTGGCCGTGTTCCTGCGTCGGGTGTGCTGCTGAGGGCAGATCTGTTGTCCCAGGGCCTGAGGCTTGGATGGGCTGGGGATAGGCCCAGGAGGTTGAGTGGGTCCCCAGGGTCCCCTTTCCCGACTGCGGGTCCCCTTTGGCAGGAGCACTGGTGCCAGCCCGAGCTGGAGTGGCGCTTCTCCCGGGTCCAGGAGGCTGCGCAGGTGCTGCGGGCTCTCCGGAACACCTACCAGCTCACCAAGGCCTGGCCCCGAGGTGAGGGACCTGCGCGTCCTCAGGAAGAAGGGGCTGCTAAGGAGGGGCAGGCTGGAGGGCAGGCCCCCGGCCGGTGCAGGATGGCGGCTGACGCCTGGGCCCTGGCTGTCCCTCTCTGCCTCACGCCCTCCCTTGTCCCCAGTGCTGCTGCAGAGCTCGGAGCCAGAGGAGCGGGACCTCTTCCAGGCCTTCCTGGAGCCCCTGGGCACCCTCGGCCGCTGTGGGGCTGTGAGCCTCCTGCTCCCAGGGGTAGCGGCTCCCTCGGGCTGGGCCCAGGCCCCTGTCAGTGACAGCGCTCAGGTCTACATGGAGATACAGGTGATTGGAAGGGACCAGGGTCTGAGAGGGATGCAGGGCAGGAGGCAGGGCTGGGGAAGGGGCCTTGGGTGGAGGTGGAGACGGCTTAGCTTTTCCACATGGTCCCTAGGGCCTGGTGGACCCCCAGGCCCAGCTCCCCCTGCTGGCTGCCCGAAGGCACAAGTTGCAGAAGCAGCTGGATGGCCTCACTTCCGGGACGCTGTCAGAAGCGGAGGCAGAGACGCAGAGGCTGCAAAGGGTGAGGCTCCGGAGGCCACGCTGTGAGCCTTGCCCCTGAGGGCGCGTGGGCTGGGCGGGGAGCTCAGACCCGGCCCTCACCCTCGTCTCTGCTCTAGCTCTCCTCCCTCCGGCTGGAGCTGTTCAAGCTGGAGCAGGCGGCATCACACCTGCGGCAGCTGATGGACGAGTCACCAAGCCCCGGGGAGCGCTGAGCTCTGGCTCAGACCCAACTGTGAGGACAGCGATCGTCAGCTGTCCGCTGCTTCAAGGGGCTCAGAGACCTCAGGGCGGGGCCGCCTTCCTTGTTCTGTGGGTGCAGAAGCACGCAGGACTGGTCACTATGCCGGGGCCTGCCTGTGTTGTCTGCCGGCCTCTTCCGCGTCGGGCCCACCCGGATGTTGGAAATGCGGAGACTGGGATAAACATACGATTCCTGGCATGTGTACCGGTGGTCCTGGGTGCTGCTCTCTTGCCACTCCATGGTTCTGGGAGGGCTCAGTCTGGAAAGGAGGAAGGCTCCTCTCGGCCCCAGGCCACGCGGCAGTGCGGGTGCTGGGCTGTGCCTGCCTCGCTGGAGTCAGGGGACCAGGGCTTCTCCACCTGCTTCCTGCAGTGCCCAGCAGCCCTGGCCCCTCTCCGCTCCCCAGGTGCAGGGCTCCATGCTCCTTGACCTGTCCCCAGAGATGCTGGGAAGGGCTGCAGGCTGCATGGGGGGTTGTGCGCCCCTCCGTGATCTGAGGCCCAAGCGCCAGCGCGACACGCTGGCCCCGAGTGCCATGCGCTGCAGGCCGCCACTCCCCACATGCTCATCTTGTCTTGGAGTGCAGGGCCTGGCCCTTTGGCACCCAAGGCACACATGTGACAGTGTGTGGTGAGCCTGTCCTGCGTTGCCCTTGGTCAGAGGAACGAAGCCGTGTGATCCTGCCCAGAGCCTCAGCAGGCGGCAGCCTTGCCTGTGCTCAGAGGAGGGGAGCAGCTGTCACGGCCTCAGCGGGGACTTAACCGGTTGCCCGCTCGGCTGCAGGCCCTGCCTGGCTGTGGCAGGCAGACTTCACAGTGACGGCGGCTTCGCAAGGTGGCGCTTCCTATTGCTGGCACGAACAGGAAGGGCTCTGCCACAGGGGCCCGCACTTTTAGCGTGTTCACGAAGGGCAATTCGTATGTCTCACTGTGGGTGGCTCAGATCGGAACATTTTCTGTCCCTGCTGACCTGCACACCAGTGGTGTACCATGCCCGTCCCGCTGGGCGGCACAAACTGCCCCACTGGGTGGGTCAAGCGGGCAGCATGCATTGGTTTCCCTGCCAGTCTGATCCGTTTCCCCGACGTTGGTCCAGTCTGCGTCGCTGGGTCTGTGCTTTGCCCCCGGGAAGAGGACGTGAGGGGGAGGGGTGGGGGAGGGCGGGGCCGTCCTCCTTTTCCCTGGGTTCAGTGAGTGTTTCTGGAGCACCCGCTCTGTGCTGGGTCCTCTTTGGACATAGGGATCATCAGCAAAGGAGACAGAGATCTCTGCCCTGGAGCTTTTATCCTGGCAGGGGCAGCAGGGGAGCAATGCGTGTAAGTTAGTATGTTTGAAGGTTGCAGGGAGGGTAGCGCATGGTAAGGGGATTGTATGTGTGTGTGTGTCGGGGCAGATTACGTATTACCCGGGGGTCTGTGCAGACCCTAGAAGGTGAGGTGAGCAAGGACCTGTGGGAGGTGCAGGAACTAGCCGTGTGCATGTCTGGGAGAAACGTATTCCAGGTGACGTGAAAAGCCAGAGCAACACCAGGGGGCATCCGAGGACACTCCAAGCAGCGAGGCGGCACCGCCCAGGCCAGAACGGTGAAGGGGCACCAGGAGGAGAGGTCGGGGAGCTGGTGCGGCGGGAGGAGGGAGGGCTTCGGACCGGTTGACTGCCTACAGCAATAACGTGAAACACAGGAGACGTTCAGCTCCTCAGCCACGCCAGCCACGTTCCAGGTGTTGGCGGCCACACGGGCAGGGGCGGCCCATTGGCCAGCAGGTTGTAAGGCATTGCTGTTGTCACAGCATTCTGTCGGGAGGTGGTGAGACCTTGTGGGCTGTTTTAGGAACTGGGTTTTTCCTGGGAGGGAGACGCTGCTTCCCCTTCCACAGTTGTTCCCAGGGACTGGTGCGTCCTTCCTACTCGCAGGCTGTGGGGCAGTCACACGGGGCTGCGGGGAGCGGAGATGCGCCAGCCTGCGCCAGCCGAGACCTTGTGCCTGTCCAGGAGGGGGAAGGCCGGGGCACCTGCGCTCTGCCCGCTCTGCTCCGCCCCGCCCCGCCCCATCAGGGAAGTCGGTTCTCGGAGTCCGGACACCATGTTCAGGGTCATGGTACTAAGCTCTGGGGACCAGGCTGAGGAGCGGTTCCTTTTCTGCTTGGCCAGCCGTTGGAGGATTCAGACATCCCCTTCCCCGCTTGTCAGGGGCACCTGTGCCCGACCCAAGGCGGTGGTTTGCTCACGGGTGCCCGCCAGGGGCAAGCTGTGGACAAGGTTTCCGTCGGAGCTCTCCGACTACCGGAGGCTGAGTGTCCGGACAGTGGCAGAGGGAAGCAGACGGGCTTCTCTTTTTGCTTCCCTGTCCTGACTCCTGGGCCCTCCTCGTCAGGGGTGAGCTCTGCCTCCCGGGAGTCGGCTTTCCTGTGCTGTGGTGGTCATAGTGGCTGGGGGCGGGGAGGGCAGGGATGTCCTCTCAAGGCCCCGCGTGGCAGGGCCGGGTGCAGGCCTGTCCTGAGAGCTGAAGAGAAGCTGGAGTAGCCTTGAAGTGAGGTGTCAGGGTGGGGTGGGTTCCACCCTCCGCAGGTCTCCCCACGGCTTAGCCCTCGGCCCCACGGCAGGCCAGGGCACAGGCGCCGGCAATGTCTGTCTTGCGTATGAGGACAGGGCGGCTTGGAGCGGGTAAACCCTCCCTAGGCGCACACACAAGCCTTTGTGAGCGTGTCACACGCCAGTGGGGACATGCTGAGCTCCCGCTCTCCCTGGGCCAGCCTGGCCACCTCGCACAGCTGCTCCTGAGCTGGCCCGCCCTGCTCGGCACCCCGCCTGCCCGTGTAAACCCCGGGCTGAGGACAGCGTGCTCGGTGCTCTCTTCTGTCAGGGTTCCCGTTCCCGTCCAGGGTTCCTGACTCCCTAGCGTCCCAGCTAAGGTCAGGAAATCTTGCGCAAACGAAGGCTTAGCGCCTGTGCTTAGCGCCTGACCTCTCCATTTCTTGGTTCCTCAGCTGCAGAACGGGACAAGGATACCTGTTCCGCTACAGTCAGCATCGCCAGAGTGGGAGGGCACCAGTCTGGGGCAGAGCAGGAATCTAATAACTTACTTTCCTTTATTGGGGTTGTCTGAAGGCCTCAGGTGGAAAAGTCTGTGTGTGTGTGTGTGTGTGTGTGTGTGTTTCCTGTAGGCCTGCAGCTGTGGTGTTGACGCCCGCCCCTAGGCCCCTGCTCACAGGCTGGGACAGCCAGGTCACTGTTCCCGCTGGCTCTGTGCCCACAGCCCCCCAACCCCGGCCCGAACAGCCCAGCGTGTTTACTGACGCGGCAGGGCCTGCTGAAGACGGCAGGGCCCAGCCAGCGCGGGTGCAGCTGCTCTCAGGCTTTGCAGATGTGGTGGTGGGGTCCCTTGGAATGGAGGGTAACGCTGGCCCCCGATGGGAGGTGCAGGAGCAGGCAGAGCTGGGGGACAGAGGGGTGGAGGGTGAGGCACAGGCAGGTTCCTCCCTCACGCCCTGGGGATGGCCTGCCGCCCTGGAATCAGACCCAGATGACTCAGAAAGCAGCCCCACCTGCCCCCTCCCGAGAGCTACCTCTCTGAGCAGTTCCAGGAGGCTGGAGTCACTGGGGGCGCTGGCCTGAGGAGCCCCCTTCAGCTTCACCTGCAGAGTCAGGCTCGGCCCTGGCCCTGGGCATGAGAAAGTGTGGCTCAGGACCAGACAGGGACAGGCGTCCGCCTCCTCCCCGGAGCCTCTCTGGGCAGGGGTTCAGCCCGGCCCTCACCGCCCGGCCAGCGCTCTCAGAGGCCAGGGAGCCCACCCTTCCTGGCTTCTCCTCGCCCGAGGCCCGGGTGTGCACCCTGCAGCCCTCACCTGTTCCTCTCAAGCTGCCCAGGTGGGCCAGGAGGAGGAGGAGGGGCAGCGGGCACCGCATGGTGGACCCTGGGGGCTCCGGCGGGGAAAGGATGTCAGGGTCCTGTGGCCTCTCCTGAGCCTCAGTCCTCAGCGCCAGTGCTGGGGGAAGGGGAGCGGGGTCGGGCAGCCGGATGTTCCGGTTCTCCCTCCAAGGAGAGGCCTTTCCTGGGCTCTTGGGGAACGTGGAGGGAGGTCCCCTTCTTCAGCTCCGTGCCCCACCCAGGCCCCTGGTCAGCAGGCGAGGGGAGAGGGGCTGGTTCCCCCCAGAGGGGAAGGGAGAGGGGAGCAAGGGCCCCGCCCGGGCCTGGGCTTCTGGGTGCTCTCGGGGATTAATCATTAGCTGTATTAATTGTCATTCCTGCCACCACAGAGCTCAGGAATGTGGGCCCGCAGGCAAGGGTGGGTCAGGCCAAATTTCTGCTCCAATCGCAGCTCCTGCCCCCAGTCCTCGTGGCTTTCTAGGTGAGAAACCTGGCGGTGGAAACTTCCAGCTCTGAGTGTTTGTTCTAGGTGCTCTAACGCATCCGGGGTACTGGGGTGGAGACCCCTCCCTGGAGACCTGCGGACTCCCCTGCCTGCATGTAGGCAGGAAGGCAGCGGTGATGGGAATGTGGGGCTCGCACTTCCTGCCCTTCTTTACACTCACAGAAACTAAGGGCCCCCCCCACCCAGAGGGCTAAGGACAGGATCGCCAGCGATCCCAGGAGAGGTTAGACCCCGCGTGTATGGTGCCGGACCACGGATTTGCTCACTGACGGACACTCGGTGCCATCACCCGCCCGCTCTGAAGGGCACAGGCCCTGCACCTCCCACCGGCCTCCTCCTGAAACTTCGAACCAAACACAAGGCTATGGAGGCGGAGGGCACCAGGCAGAGCTAGAGAGGCAAGCCAAAGGCAAGGCGGGCAGAAGGCACGGCAAGGTGGTCTGCAGCCTAAGGGTGGAGTGAGGCTCCCACGCTTGCTGGGCAGAGCAGCGGGAAGGACAGTGGGCAGGAAGAGTGGCAGATGCAGGACCCGCGGACTAGCAGGGCACAGGCGGGCAATGTGGGTCTTCCTGAGGCAAGCACGGAGCGCCCTGCTTTGTCCTCCTGCACGACCACGCTAAGATGGCCGTGCGCTGGGCTCCTGACAAACACTATTGCATAACAACGCTTCGGGGTAGGTCCTAGATCGCCCCACTTAGGGGTGGGGTGTCAGGTGTAGACAGACCTCAAGGCTTGCTAGAAGGCACAGCTCGAAGCGCTGAGCATTCGGCCGTCTGCACTTCCAGAACAGGACCTGCGACTCCCCCAGCACCTCTCTTCTGGCCGCACCCTCTCTCTGTGAAGAACAGAGAGCCCTGCAGACTGGCACCGCCACTGTATGATCCAGAAGTCCTGCTACTGGGCGCTCAAAAGAAATGCAGTCAGCATACTGAAGAGAAATCTGCATTCCTGTGTTTATTTTGAGCTTTTCAGAGTAGCCAAGAAATAGAAATAACCCGTGTCCACCTACACCTGGAAGACCCTTCAGGCGTTAAAAAGTGAAATCCTGTCACGCTGGATAGCACGAATGAAGCCTTCCACCCTGCCCTGAGGTCAGGGGCACAGTGCCCAAGTGTGAGGGTCTCCCAAGGCCTGCCTCCACCTCAGGGCTGCCTGTGTCCTAGGGAGTCCTCAGACTCACTCCTCAGGCCTCCTGAGGTCAAGCTGGACATTTGGGTGCTGTCTCCCTGGAGACAGTGACCCTGGTGTCAGTGCAGGCAGGCAGCTGGGCCTCCATGGCCGCCATGCCGGGCCGCTCCTGGGCCCACAGGCCTTGGCCAGAGAAGGTGAGACCTGGGACAGGGGCAAGGATGGGGTGCTGTACTTGGAGACAGCCCTCTTCAAATCCGCCCCGTCGTTTGTCCAAGGGCTCAGCGGCCCCCGTGGGAGCTCTGGCGGTGTGCAGAGCTCTCCCCGCACCTCTGCAGGTTTCTCAATGGTCTGTTCCCTTGCCCCTGGGGCTTTCGGCCTGGCTCCTGTGTTCCCGGGAGCTCTTCAGAGCTCCTCCCCGGCATGGAGTGCCGTTTCTTTCCCACACCCATGTGCAGAGAGCTCTCGGGCTCTCTTGGGGCTCGGTGGGGTGTCCGGTGTGGAGTGGAACCCGGAACCAGCGCCTTTCTTGTGCCGGCACAAGACCCCTTTCAGTTCCTGGTGCACATTCTTCCCCTTGTGGTTGGTGCTTTTTTAAATTTATTTATTTTGGTTTTTGGTTTTTTTCCTCGGGTACTGGGAATTGAACTCACGACCTTGCGCTTGCCAGGCAGGCGCTGTTCCGCTGAGCTAAATCCCCGGCCCCCCGGTTGGCGCTTTTTACACCTGCCTCACGCACTGCTTTTTTGCTTGTTTGTTTATGTTTGGTTTTTTGCTTACTTCAGGTCATGAGAGTATTCTTTTCATTCTCCTGGGAGCTCTACCATTTAGCCTTAGAAGTTAAGCCTGTGATCCATTCCAAATTAATCTTGGTGCTTGGAGTAAAGCAGAGGTCAGGATTAATTTTTTCCCCCTTATGAAAACCCAGGTGCCTCAGAAGCATTCCTTTCGAAAACCTTCCCTTCCCACCCCCACGAGCTGTGAGCAATTTTGCTGAAAGTCAGCCGCCTTTGCGTGGGTCTGTGTCTAGGCTCGGAACCCGTGTGTCCCCATCTTACCCAGCACCGCAGGGCTTAGCAGTAGCTCTGTGGCCCCAGCTCTGGCAGTGCAGGTCCTCGAGATTCCTTTTGTTTAAGGTTGTCCTGGCCTTTTCCACTGCTTTGATTTTCATAGAATCCGCTCGATTTCTACCAAAGCCTGGCAAAGGCGAGGGCGGGGATGGGATTCCAGCCTTGCTCTCTCGTGCCTCTTACGGCTGTTCTCCCCCGTCCTGGGACCGGCCCCACCCAGCAGCGATGGCACCCAGCAGCCCTCCCCGGGGACAGCACTGCCGCCTCAGGAGGCTGCACTGCCACAGGGGCTGCCATGGCCGCGGTGTCCCCCGGGCACCCAGAGTTGCGGGTGGCCTCACGACGGGGATGCATTCTGCACACTGTCCCCGGGTAGCCGTCATCGTCCAAGCAGCGGGGTGTGGATGGGTCGCCACTCAAGGTGGCCTCTTGGTGCAGCTCAGCGGGAGAGCAGTTTCCTAGCAGGCCCCAGGCCCTGGGTCCATCCCAGCTCATAAAACAACATCATCGCCCAGGCAGCATGATGAACATGCAGGAGGACACTCCCTGCGTGTGTGTGTGTGCGTGCGGTGCTGCAGATGGAACCCCAGGCCTTCACGCTGATCCGCACCCCCAGCCTTTCCCGTTTTTATTCTGAGGGAGGCTCCTGATAGGTCAGGAAGCTGCTCCGGGCGGACGTCCACTTGCAGCCCTCAGGCTTCAGCCTGCCGAGTGCGGGCACAGAGGTCTTCGCTTTTCTATCAGGAGGGTTGCACTCGATGGTGAGGGCACAGTGAGCCGGAGGCAGCTGCTCCTCCTCGCTGCCAAGCGGTGGGCGCTGTGTCTGGCCTTTCACGCTGCCCCCCTGTGATGGACGGGCGCCTCCACCGCCCCTGCCCCAAACCCCAAGCATGCACTGCCCTGCGTTCCAGTGCCGTGAAACCCGCGGTAGGGAGTCCACACTTAGAATCTCGGGCCCACCCTCGGATGTGTGGTCTGCCCTGGGCCAAACATCGGGTGGGTTCTCCTCCGGTAAACGCTGGCGGGGCGCTCCTCTCTCTGCAGAGATCCTGCCTTCTCCCCGTCCGTCCTCCTCGTCCCCTCCCCTCAGGCCGGGGTGGGGAGCTGACCGAGCAGAGAGGAGACACAGGGACTGACAGGCTCCCGACGTCCCCTCAGAGGCCAGTCAGGGTGGGGAGGGGCTGGGCGCGGCTCAGAGGAAGGAGGGGCCCGACCCCCACAGTGCGGAGGTGTCGCAGACCCAGAGACAGACGCAGTGTGGAGGGCCGTGGTCCCACTGGCTTCTTGGGTTCTGTTCCCCTCGCTGCTCCTCAGTGCAGGCTGGGGAGGGGTCTGTCCCAGCCCCGGCCACGGTGCTGACCACCCTTCCGCTGTGGCGGCAATCACCGCCTGGAGGAAGGTTCCGGAAGGCAGGCCGGACAGGGAGGGGCACGCCTGTGATCCCAGCCACTCAGGAGGCCGCGGAGGCGGCCTGGGTGGTGTGGTGAGACCCTGCCTTGAATTAGGTGAGGAGAAAGGGCAGGCACATCTCCCGGAGTAGAGCCCTGGGCTCAATGCCCAGCACAGGAGGAACCAAAGGAAGAAGAAAGGGGAGAAAGAGGAGGAGGAGAGAGCAGCTGTGCCCCACTGTGCGGGCCTCGGGGCCAGTGGGGCTGGGTCTTCCACGTGGCCCAGGACTGGCCGGGTGACGGCTTGCCGCACTGCGGGGAGGAGGAGCCAGACCTGAGTGTCTGCGAGGGCCGCGGCCGCCCGGTGCGGAGTTGGGCACGGAGAGGCTGGCAGCGGCTGGAGGCGCCACGTTCAGGGCCAGTCTGTGCAAAACCACAGCTTAGTCCTGGCTGTGCCGGCCTGTGCTCCAGAGCCATCATTCATAGCATCGAAGGCAGAGCCATACTTCCCAGGGGCTGGCGTGGAGCCGTCCTCGTGCCATGGCAATGTGGAGACACAGCCATGCACTGTACGGAGGGCACCGCTGAGTCCTGAACGAGCGGGAGCGGTGGTGCCCACCTCAGAGGGCCGTGGGAGGGCTGAGCGAACTTGTGCGGGACGAGCAGGGAAGGCGCTGTGCCTCCTCTTACCCCGTCAAGGAGGGCCCCGCTCAGCGGGGAATGCTGGGAACCGGGCTGTTGCGGGGTTCCCAGAAGAGCCTCGGGCGCAGCAGCTGGACCCGGCCTGTGGCTGACCCACCCTGTCATCTCCCAAGCACAGGCCCGCTGGTTCTGGGGCTGAAGCTGGGGGCAGCTGTGGCTCTGGACCCTACAGAGCCAGAGGCCCCCCGCCAGTGCTGGGCACCAGGTGAAGGGGCGGGGCGTCCTGCGACCTCTCCCCGCTCCCACTGCTCTCGAAGGGGCTCCTTCTCACCTGTCCCATTCGCCTTTGGTAGGCCACTTCCTGCAGTGGATTCCTGGTTCCCTGGGTCAGAGTCCCCTCCGCCCACCATGCGGGGGATGGGGCTGCCGTTAGCCACTGAGTGGGCAGCTGGGATTCCCACCCTGCTCTGCCGGGAGCCTCGGCTGTAGAAGGAAGGACAGTGCAGGGGTCTCCAGGAGCCTTCGGCCCTTGTGGAGTCTGCGCCAGGTGGTCGAAAGCTCTGGCCCTCGCCCTGTCCTCCTGTGCCTACCGCCCTTACCAGGGGTCAGACAGAGCCCTTAGCTGAGGGCGCTGGGCTCCAATAAAGACTCAGAGTGGCGGAAGGGGCTGCACCGCTCCTCTCCCTCCTTAGGGGGCCCCACCCCCTCTCCGGGCCCCCCAAGACCCCCGTTCTCTCTCCCGGCTCTGTGCTGCTCTCCTGAGCCACTCCGGAGGTGCAGTGGCCCAGATCCCTGCCCAGCGAAGCAGCACCCCTTCCCGGTCTCCCTGCTGCTGTGTACTGGGGCTGGCACGCAGGCTCTGGGGTTGCGGGCACATCTGGGTTCTGCCCGAGTGGGTGCTGGTATCCAAGGGAGACGTCGCCCCCCTCTTTGGTCATGACTGTGCGTGCTCATGCTTCGGGACGGCCTCGGCCTCCACGCAGGCAGACCCACCTCTGCGGACGTCCTCTGGGGCCACCACGCCCAGGTTCCTCCGCTCCGGGCCGTGCTCCTCGAGACCTGGCCAAGGGAAGAGAGCAGGCCTTCGCTCCCGAGCAGATGTCCTCACCCTTGGCCCTGCTGACCCACTGGGCTGACGCCTTGGGCTGGGGCGCTGCTCCAAACACTGTGTCCTGCAGTGTCCTGCAGCCGCCCATCCCAGCGGCACCCCTCTCTCCCAAAGGGGTGTCTCCAGAATTGGCCCAGCATCCTCACAGAGGACCACTGCTCTGGAGGCCGGGGCCCCGGAGAGGGGCATGGGGCCTGTGGAAGAGAGGTGTCAGTCCCCCCGGGGCCCGATGGAGGGCAGGGGAAGGCTGTCGGCTTTACGTCCTTGTCTGCTGTATGAGGTGGCTGGCGGGCTGCCCGGTGGTGAGCAGTCACTCTGGCCTGACCCCACGCAGCCTCATTAATCTCCCGTTCATCGAGTTAATGAGCAGCTGCCATGGCTTCTCACCCAGTCCAGCCCTGCTGGGGGCCGAGGGACGTCACGCCAGTGTGATGACAGGGACTCGGGCTCCAGCCCGCCAGAGCCTCGAGGTGTGGCCGCCCCTCCCGCTTGCTCAGGGGCCGCAGCCAGCTTCCCCTCCAGAAAGCAGCTGAGGGACGCGTCTGCTGTGAGCACCTGGCCTCAGGGAGCTTCCTCCCTCTCAGTCACAGAGAGCTGCAGCGAGCCAGCCCGAGCCCTGGAGAGGCGGCGGCCGCTGTCCCCTCGAGGCCTGGGGGTTTGTCCTGCCCGTGCCAACCCGAGCCACTGTCCTAGGACAGCAGGCAGACTGTGTCCGGGGACGCTCCTTGGGCAGGGAGTGAGAAGGGAGCAAGGGGCACTGGGGTGCTCCGTCAGTGAGAGGTCTGCATTTCCGAATGCAGAGATGGGCTCTGCGGAGGCTGGGCCTGTGCCCCTGTGCCTGGCCCCAGCGCTCTGCATTCGGGGTGCGTGGTGCTGGGTCCCGGGCACCGCCTCTGCTCCCCATCGCGGTCTGCGCTGTGCCCATGGCTGCCGCGTCATCGCGCCTTGCGAGGCACCTGTCTCATGCCGTGGCCTACGTGAGGCTTCCTCGCGCCGTGCTCTCTCACCCAGTCCTGGACCAGGCCCCACCCCGGGCAGAGAGGGCCGTGTGTGAACAAGGGGTGTGGGGATGGAGCCGGCCCAAGGGATCGGAGGTGAGCCTCCACCCCACACCCGCCGCCTGCAGCCAGAGCCCGGCCCTGCTCGAGGCTGCCACGCGGTGCCCGAGCCCTGGAGGCCACCCCAGCCTCGTCCCTTTCCTCAGGGCCTGGGCCAGGAGCCCGGGCCTCCCTGTCCTCTCCCAGACCCCACCCTGCGGTGGCACCCGGGTACCTGGCTCCATGACGCAGCCGCTGCGGCTCCATTATCAGTGCCCTTGGGGTGGGGCAGCTCCATTTGCTTAAGGTTTAGTCGTGAGGGGCCCAGCCCCCATTACGTCAAACCTGGCCCATATAAGACGAGGGGTCCCCAGCCCATGGTCCCCAACAGCCACCCAGCTGCGACATGGCCCCGATGCCCCGTAGCCTCCGTTCTGCTCTTGGCTACTATTGCTGCCTCCTCTTCCTTCTGGCTCCGTGGGAGGCAGGTAAGACGCCCTCAGGGGCAGGAGGCTCACCATGACACCAGGAGGGAGCCCGAGAGGGCTTTACTCCCGGTTTGGGGGGGGGGGCGGATGGCCACTCATAGACACAAATGAAGGAGGCTGGTGAGGGCTGCCGCATACAGTTGTCTAGGATGTTCACTGCTCAAGTTTGCCAGTGAGGGGACACGCCGGAGGTGAAACTCAGCTCATGCTGTGCTCCTTAAGAGACGGCCTGCAGAGCCGCCCCCAGAATCAGGCTCCTTCAAGCCTGTGTAGGGCACTAGGTGGGCTGGTAACCCTGGAGGCGCAGGGGCAAGGCCTGGTGTTGGTTGAGCGGCTGCTGGTGCTCAAGGGGGTTGAGACCTCGCTGGTGCTTGTGGTACTTCATCTCATTTGATCCCCTCTTGGCCCCGAAGAGGTCAACAATACCTCACTTGGCAGGGTCGGGGCTGGAGCGGCACATGGGGACTCCGCGGCCCAGCGCTGCCTGCTGCGTGGCTGGGACGCGGGCCGAGCTTCTCTGCTGGGCCCTGCTGGGCGCAGACCCGGGCTGTGTTCTGACTCTGCTGTTTACTGTCTGGACTCCAGGCCCCGCTTGGTGGGTGTTATCTGGCCAGCAGGAGGGTCAGGGCCTGCGGGCGTTCCCTGGGCCCCGGCTGTGCCCTGGCACGTGGCAGGCACTGACTTCTGGGCCCCTCCAGGCGCTCAGCAGGGTGAGGTCCGACAGGGCTTGGGGCTCCCGGCCGCAGGGAGACGGCGAGTGTTGAGAGCAAGGCAGCGCCCGCGAGGAGAGGTCACTAAGTCATTGCTTAGCTAAGAAGGGGTCAGGGCGTGTGCTCGCCAGGGAAGCCAGGGCGCAGAGGGCGCGGGTAGCAGCGGGGGTGGGGTGGGGGGTGCGATTTGCGAGGCTGGGGGCGGGGGGCGGGGCACGCGGCTGTGTCCGGCGGGGAGCGGCCAGAGAAGGAAGGAAGGGGGCGCCCGGAGAAGTGGGGGCCCACTGGCATGTGCCCCAGCACCGGTCCCTTAAACCAGCCAATCCGGAGCCCAGGGTTTGCATCCACAGCGGCAGAGTTGAGCGGAACCAGCGGGGTGCACAGCAGGAGGCGGCAATGGGCCTGGGTCCTGCGCAGAATTTCTCTTTGATTCTGCATTTTATTTGTGTTTTTATCGCGCATGTCTGCAGGGACCACGCTCCCTCCGGGCAGCTGGGCGTGCGCGCGGCACGTCTTCTGTCTTCTCACTCTCCCCTCCCTCTCCTCCCCGCTACAACCTCTTCTCACTCGCAGAAGGTCTGAGAACCTCAGAGGACGATTTTATACCACAGACGTCCTTCCATTGCGTTTCTGTGACAAGAGTGATGAAAGCTGACTGTAGAAACTGGAAAATAGAAGAGTCTCTCTGGTACCCTGTTGTCCCCAGGTGGTCGGCACTTTTCCCTCCAGCCTTGGTTCTCCCTTCGTCTGTGCTTTTTAGCGCACACGCTGAGCTGACAGCCAGGCGTGGTGGCACACACCTGCCATCCCATCATGCAGGAGGCAGAGGCAGGAGGATGGACTGTGAGTTTGAGGCCAGCCTGGGCGACATAGTGAGTTCAAAGGCAGTCTGAACTACACAGAGAGACCTTGTCTCAAAAAATAAAGAACAGGGGCTGGGGATTTAGCTCAGTGGCACAACGCCTGCTTGGCAAGTGCAAGGTTGTGAGTTCGATTCCTGGTACCGGAAAAAAACAAACAAAAACAAAACACAAAATGAAACAAAACAAAAGCCCCACATACAAAGTGTATACTGCACAGATGTTTATTTATTTATTTTTTGCACAGACGTTTTAACAAGTACTCATCATCGTCATCATCTGTGGTACTGGGATTGAACCCAGGGCCTTTGCACTGAATTACACCCCAGCCTTTCACATCTTGTTTTATTTTGAGACAGGGTCTTGCTAAGTTGCTAAAATGCCCAGGCTAGGCTTTAATTTGCAATCCTCCTGCCTCAGCCTCCCAGAGTGCTGGGATTACAGACATATGCCGCTGTGCCTAGCCTATTTTCCCACATTCTTGCAAGCGGATTAAGCCATTTTGTGGGGTTAGGGCAATAAAACTGGCACCAAGTCGGTCTACTGGGGAAAGACACGGTTAGCCCCTCCTGGGCTTCACGCACGGATTTAGCCCGAATTCTAAGCTCAGACTAGGAAATTCCCCGAACTTCCTCAGCGCCTGTCTTTACACTGTGCTTCCGCAATGGCAGGGCTGGGATCTGGAGTCCTGAGAGCTGCTCTCTGAGTCGAGCTCTTGACTGATTTTGTGGCTCGGCAGTTGGTGCCCAGACCTGGAGGGCAGAGGCCCTTCTCCAAGATCAATGTGTAGTTCCTTCACCCGGCAGCAGTTGCTGCTCGGTCTCCCAACCTTTGGAAGCCACAGATGTGCTTGCTTTACAGACGACGTGCACAGCTTGGGCAAGGCTTCTCCAGCGTGTCTGACAGCCGTGCACCCTTTCCTTCGCCCGTCAGTAAACGTGTACCAAGCACGCCTCTGAGCCTGGCACTGCTCTAGCTGGAGATGTAGTGCCGCACACAGATGAACATCCTTGCCGCGGTGGAAATTAAACTGCTGTGCACGAGTGCGGGTGTGAGGGCGGCATGGACAGAGCGCATGTGGGCAGGGATGCAAAGCACATGACAGCAGAGCCGGGGCTCAAGCCTGTCCCAATTCTGTAAGGCCGGTGGAAGGTGCCACCCAGGCCACTGTCTGCTCACCAAGCCCCTCGGCAGATCTGTCCGTCTCTTGGCATGCTTAAAAGAACCTGGTGTATAGCAGAAAAACTGACTATGCCAATTGCTTTGCCTCTTTTGTTTTAAGTATTATTATTTTTATTATTATTATTGTTATTACTTTTTGAGGCAGAATCTTACTCTAATTCAGGCTGGCCTTGAACTCACTATGTAGCCCAGGTTGGCCTCAAATTTGTGGCAATTCTCCTGCCTCAGCCTCCCAAGTGCTGGGATTATAGGTGTGTACCACCACACCCAGCTACTTTGCCTCTTTGAATTTCCTTTCCTCACCTGAGAAACTGTAAGTTCAAAACTCTTGTTGCATGGGTTTGTGAAAAAAGATGAGGCAAGCAGATATATGAAGAGCACAGTTTAGGATTTCTACAGATGTATGTCTTTCCTTCCCAAGAGACAGGACTGATTTATAAGATGTGAACTGTGATCTTAGCCATTAAGACAGTGTGCCTGGGAGCTCGGAGTGTGTGTTCAAATTCTGGCTCCCCTCCTTTCTTGCTGGTTGCCCCCGAGGAGACTACTTAACCACTCTGACTCTTGTTTCCTCACGCATGAAGTTGGGAGAATAGTGGATAGTTCTCAGCCGCAACGGGCTCCTGTGAGAACTCAATGAGTTAGTGTTTGTTCTCACTCACAGGACCTGCCTGCCTCAGTAGTAACTGCTCAGAAAGGTTGGCCGTTGCTATCGCCAGGGGACTAGGTACAAGTCATTTTCCTCCAGTAGACTCCAGTCAGGGGAAATTGACAGTTTCTAAGGAGCCTTGTTGGGCTAGGGTGACATTCATGGAAGAGGAGAATCCAAAAAGAGAATGTCTGTGAGGCAAACTGCTGGTCACCTGCAGTGTGTTAGCATTGTTACTGTAACAAAATACCTGAGGCAATCAATATATAAAGAGGAAAGTTTGATTTCAGTTCATGGTTTTGGAAGGCTGAGTCCATGAGCAATTGGCACTACTGCTTTGGGCCTATGGAAGCTCATTTTGCTGGGATCCTGTGGCAGAGCAAAGCTATGCTAAAAAATAAACCAAATTTGGGATCCCATTATCTCCTTCAACCTGAAGACCTCCCACTAGGTCCCACCTCCTGAAGGTTCTACCACCTCCCAACTGGAGACCAAACCTTTAAAACCTGAGCCTCTGGGGGACAGTCCAGATCCACTACAGCACTTAGAGAAAGTGCCCTGTGGTGGTAGTTATTATTGGAATGCTGTTAAGGGACTCAAAGAATGGAACCGACGGAGTAGAGTGAAGGCCTGATAATTCAGCCCTTCTGCCTCCCCACAGCCTCAACTCTCTTTGGGGACGTGGCCTCTGTTTTATCCTCACCATCTTCTTGCCCCACCCGTATTTCTTTTGAGGCCCGTGTCCCCCAGCCCTGATCCTCCGCGTCAGCGGTGGGTCGGTCATGGCTGCCATGACTGGGAACGGGCCCAGCTTCTGACTGCCACCTTGAGCTAACAGAAACTGGAATCTCGGTTATGTAACCATGCTATCTCCCTTACGTGTTAGCGGTGTCCGGGTTCCCGTTCTTCTGGGAAGATGTCAGAGCATGTCCTGTGTGCCTATCCAGCTGTTTTCCCATGGAAGTAGGCCCATATCTGCCCCTTGATGGGGTGTTTCCTTCCCACCCTGTCCTTAAACATAGTTAGTTCCTCCTAGGGTCCTGCTGCCTCATTCGCTTCTGTCAGTACCCCCAAGGAGATCTTTCCCTGTCAAGAAGGCCACCTTCATCTACCCCGCGACAGCATTAGGCGTGAAGGACCTAACGGGAGAACCGCAAGGGTGGAGTCATCTTAGTTATTTCCCCTTCCTGACTAAATTTTATCACAGAAATGGAAGCTCCCCACCTCCCTCCCCACCCCCCATTCTCACACTCCTCCCACAGCCGCTGTACACCTCATGTCTGTAGAGAATTCTGCCCGAAGTTTTACCTCAGTCTCTCACACTATTACATTTGGAATGGATCTGGAATGTCACAGAAAGACAGACTGCTGGTATGTATTCCTTTTCCTCTCAGCTCCGCCATGGGAAAGGAATTCTATTCCTTAAGTCTGTGAACCCTAGAGGAGTGCCTGTACAGCAAACTGCCGCTCAATCCCTGCCCTCACAGCCTCACCATCTGATAGGTATGGTAGGAAGTTGATGTGGACAGGCACACACACAGCGGTAATGCTGAGGTGAAGGTAACAGGACAGGTGGTTAACACAGGTACTTGTGAGATCTGCAATGAAGCTAGGTCTTTTCTGCTTTTTGGAACCAGGGAAAATGCCAGAAGGACCTCAAATTGGGAGTTGTGGAGGAGATGCAGGGACGGGGGAAGGGAGCATTTTTGCAGAAGGCATGGTTTGAGAAAAGGTCTAGAAGCTGGAGGTGAAAATGGGAATTAGCTAGTATGGTATTCTGAGGGGACTGCCTGGGGAGACACATCTGGGAGAACCAAGGGGCCCTGGAAACGGAGGGAAGACGGACAGAACTTGGAGAGAAGATTCTTATTTGCCCCTCTCCCTGCACAGGTGCTACATCTCCAGAACTTCAGAAAACTGGCGAATCCCCAGCATCGCTTCACTCATCCACCTTCACTCCAGGCCTTACCTATAGTGCTCCCCCTGACCACCCTGCTCTGCATGCCAGACACAGCCCTCCGGACCTCCCCAAATCTACTGAGATCCCGAGGTCAAAACGCCGCTGCAACACCACACGCCATTCCGGGCCAACTCACAGGCCTATAGATAACTCCAGAAGTACAGATCATGAACGCCCTGGAGCTCAGCACACACCTCCTCCCACTTCTACACAAAACACCAGCAATCTGAAAAAGGAGCCATTTGTGCGGGATGAACTCTCTAATCATCATGTGGACTCCACTAACATACACAAAAGATCACCAGAACAGCATTCAACCTCAGCACCCGGGAGTAAGACAACTTGTAAGTCCACAGCAGGCAAAACAAAAATAACAAGAAACGTAGCCACAAGTGTAAGAACTGTGGAAAGGCCTACCATCAGTTTAAATGATAAAACCGTCACCTCACACCAGACTACAATTCTGCTCCACAACTCAGTCAATTCAGAGATCAACAGGAAGACCACATCTTCCTCAGAAGAAACTGCACAAACCACAGTGGCATCGTATAAAACTACAAAAAGCCTAGAAAAGTCAGATGGAACAGAAAAGTATAGGACTACCATTGTCTCAGGGAATCCCCTCACAAGGACTACAAAAGACATAAAAAGGACATCAGCCAGTGAGAAGACCATAGGAGCACACACAATACCACCAGAACATGGAAGAAACACTGTGTCAGCCCATGAGATCACAGGGGCCCACGTGACACCATCAGAACATGGAGGAAACACCGTGTCGGCCCATGAGATCACAGGGGCCCACGTGACACCATCAGAACATGAAGGAAACACCGTGTCGGCCCATGAGATCACAGGGGCCCATGTGACACCATCAGAACATGGAGGAAAGACTGTGTCGGCCCATGAGATCATAGGGGCCCACATGACACCATCAGAACATGGAGGAAAGACTGTGTCGGCCCATGAGATCACAGGGGCCCACGTGACGCCATCAGAACACGGAGGAAACACCGTGTCAGCCCATGAGATCACAGGTGCCCACGTGACACCATCAGAACATGGAGAAAAGACCGTGTCAGACTATGAGATCACAGGAGCCCACGTGGCACCATCAGAACATGGAGGAAACAC
>NW_004955583.1:879994-880307 GCF_000276665.1 Chinchilla lanigera
TCAGAACATGGAGGAAACACTGTGTCAGCCCATGAAATCACAGGGGCCCACGTGACACCATCAGAACATGGAGGAAACACTGTGTCGGCCCATGAGATCATAGGGGCCCACGTGACACCGTCAGAACATGGAGGAAACACGGTTTCAGACCAGGAGATCACAGGGGCCCACGTGACACCATCAGAACATGGAGGAAAGACCATGTCAGACTATGAGATCACAGGAGTCCACATGACACCATCAGAACATGGAGGAAAGACCGTGTCAGACTATGAGATCACAGGAGTCCACGTGACACCATCAGAACATGGAG
>NW_004955583.1:880507-905856 GCF_000276665.1 Chinchilla lanigera
CACAGGAGTCCACGTGACACCATCAGAACATGGAGGAAAGACTGTGTCAGCCCATGAGATCACAGGAGTTCACGTGACACCATCAGAACATGGAGGAAACACTGTGTCAGACCATGAGATCACAGGAGCTTACCCAACACCTCCAGAACATGGACAAAAGACCACACTGACCCAGGAGAGGACCATGGAAGCCCAAACAGTGCCTCTAGATCATGGTGAAAAGACTACATCAGCCCACAAGAAGACAACACAAATCTTATTAAAGTCCACACAACACCCAGAAGAGACCACATCAACCACAGATAAAACCACAAAGATCTCCAAAAATCCTATAATATACCCAAAAAAGACCACACTGATCCCTGAGACCACAAAAATCCTCATAAAATCTACAGAAAAAACAGCAGCAGCAGCAACAGTCACAGAGGCTACAGGACATACAGTCAAGACCGCGGGAGACAAATCAATCACTGTTACCTCTCCTCGTTTAAAGAAAACTGAGGTCTCCCATCAAGGGGCTCTTGGTTCTTTGACGCTCACCACATCCCGAGTGGACCAGAGGTCCACCACGTCAGAAGCCCCAGGCAGCAAGAGTCACCCACAGCAGAATAACAACGGCTCACAGACAGGCCCCCATGCTGGAGAGATGAGGGGAGAGGACTCATTCCCTGCGTGGGCCATAGTGGTTGTGGTCCTGCTGGCTGTGATTCTCCTGCTGTTGTTCATTGGTCTGATCTTGGTAAGGGACAGAGAGATGAGTCCATGGCTAGGGAGTCGGGGACAGAGGAGGCGTCAGAGTGAGGGAATAACGTGGTGGAGGTGGAGCTTGGTAATGGATGGGCCGTGGGGTGAAAATGAAGGGAAGAGGCGACGAATGCACAGAATGTGGAAGTTGGACTTGGGGAAAAGGCTTAGCCCAGAGGAAAGGTGTAAAGGAGAGAGAACCGGAGGGTGGGGATAAGCGTGCATGTGTGAGGAGGACAAGGTGTAAGGACAAGAACAGCAGGGGCCGGGAACCTGGGGACAGAATCCAGGCTGAGGGTGCTAGGGGCAGAGCTTTGCATGGAATCTTGGGAAAGGAGCAAAGCAAAAGGCAGGGGACAGAAAAGCAGAGTGAGGAGCGGGGGGCGCAGGGCGAGGAGAGCGGGGCGCGGCAGGCGGTTCTCACTCCTCCCTTCTCGTCCCCATCCCAGGTGCCCTGCCTGACTCGAGCCCGCCGTGCACTGAGCCGGCACGCTGAGGACAGTGACCTACGGGACCAGGAGGGCCCTAACTCCTACCCGGTCTACCTGATGGAGCAGCAGAATTTGGGCAGGGGGCAGATCCCTTTCCCACAGTGATCTTTTATTAGGCACCCAACCCCGGCTCTTCCAGGCTCTGCTGCTCTCCTGGATGATGAATTAGACCGCAATTCCTACTTCCCGGACTCCAGGAAGGGCAGAGAATACCCACAATGCACAGCGTCAGTCCACTGCCAGCCTTGTGCTTAGCGGAGGGACAAGTGGAGGGTGGGTGGTGATGAGGAAGGATGCAAGCTTTGAGGAAGGAGGAGAAATGATGGACCCAGCAGGCGTTCACTGCGAGGGAGAAGCTACTTCAGGGACCAGTGGGCTGGGGACCAGCACAGGTGCTGAGTACTGGGCTGCAGGAGGGGCTTCGGAAGCTCAGACGGAGCTGAGGGCGGGGACTTGGGGAAGCAGAGAAAACACAGACAGGGCTCCCTCGTTCCCAGGACTGATAGACATAATTTTTGTGTCTGAGTTCCCAGAATATTTGCCCTTCCTTCTTAAGTGAAACCAAACCAGGCCAAGGGAAGCCAAAGCAAACCAGGCTCCAAGCAGAAAAGAAGATTCTGTCTCTATCCTTTGGAGGAAGAAAGTCCTGGGATGATCGCCAGTGTCTCCCTTGAGCTGGCTCCTCTCTCCTCCCGAGCTGTTCAGCTTTCCAGACATCACGGTGGGTTTCCTGCTGGTTCGGGCGGAGGGCCGGGCTCTGCGTTTGGCTAGAAGTCTCCTGCAGCCCTTGAGGCCCCAGGCCTTCCCCGAGCCAGCCCGGGTTCACCTTCTTCGAGGCCGTCCTCCTCCTGTCCTCGCACCTTCGCCCCAGGCTCCGAGGTCCCCGCGTCCCCTCTGCATGTGCTGTCTGGGTTTTCTAAAGTGTGGCACCCTGTCCCCTATGACTGCTTGGGTAGAGGGGAAGGGGCAGAATGGAACATTTCCTTCTTTTGGATTTTTTAAAAAATAAAGTGCACTGTATTTATAAAGTAAGGGCTCAGCGGCCCACTGTTCAGGAGAAATGACTGTGTGTCTGGCTCTGGCTGGGACCTGCCGGCAGGGGGCAGGAGGGGCCGGCGACAGGGCGAGGGGCTCTGAGCACGGGAGGGACAGATGGCTGCATTTCCGCCGTAGTGGCTGTTTCCCCGTTCCATGAGAGCCAGCCTCTGTCTGTGCCAGTTTATTTGTATGATCAGCAGATGAGGGGAGTGTGTTGTTCAGTCGTGCTTTAAAGCCCCGGTTATATCCGCTGTTGAGGATATAGAGATGTGTGAGACATAGTTCCCATCTGAGACACGAATACAGGAAAATTAAAATTAAGTAACCCACGACGGTAGTCACAGGAAGTACTATACAAAATAAAGCGGACCCCGTCACTAAACCCAGTATCTATGAGGCTCTCCCATAGCTGTGTTTACGTGAGGACCCAGCCCTGCTCCGAAGCCCCTCCATGCTCATGCGGTGGTCCCAGCCGACCCCTGCCCACCACCCACTCAGCCTGGCTCTCGCTCCTAGGGCAGCACCGTCACGGACAGGAAGGGCCAGGCTGCCACACACAGGCCTCCCAACCCTGACTCCACCTGGAGTCCAACAGCAGGGCCGCTGGTCATTGTTTGCTACTTTGGGTGTCCCACGTGCAGAAAGTGGCGCACCTATCCCAGTCCCTGCCCTCTGCCTGACGTGGACCTGCCGGGTTCTCTGCTCTGGCTGGGCTTCCTCAGGCCGGGGGTCTCTCCGCGTCCTCCTCCATTGGGGACAGGCCCTGTCTCACAAAGGAGGTGCCAGGCGCCAGCAGGACCCCAGACAGGTTCGTGGAGACCGATGGCCTGGGCACAGGAGACATCTGGGTGTGAGTAGCCTGAGGGAAGCAGAGGCCCGGCTCTTGCTGTCTGGGCAGATGGTGGCGTGTGGCAGCTGCTGTCACATGCCCCGTGGCAGGGGCTGCGGGACCCCTCACCCTAGCCCCTAGCTGTTGAGTTTCCTGAGTCTGGACTTAACTTTTAAAACGAAAAACCCAGCCAACAGCCAATAACAAAACCCAAACCCACCTCTGCCTCTGGAGTCCTAAATCCTAAACATCAACCTCCCCTGCGGGCACCGAGATGGAGCCCTGGGGACAACGTGGGGGGTGGGGGAGCCTCTTCTGGCCCACAGGGACTCCCCTCTGCTAATTACCACTGGGAAGTCTAGGGGAGCCCTCTAACATGGCCCGCGGCGCCCTCATTAGGGACGATCACTCCCACAGGTGGGGAGGGGCCCCTCCCCGCTCACAGCCGTGGGTCCCTGCGCCCAGCTCCGGGAGGTGACCGCCCCAGTGGGACCTGGAGGGGACGCAGGAGCAGCCGGCTTGGGTTTCGGAGTCTGCAGCTCCTCCTTGCCTCCACCTGGAGGGCGACCCGATTTCCCCGGGGAGCAGCCCGGCGACTGCACCCCGCGACTCCTGGCTCTCCTGAAACCATGGTTTTGCTCCATCTCGCCCTCGGCCTCCCTCATCCATCTACTAAAGCCTGGACTGTGCTGCCCGGCGAAGGGTCAACCCCGCCCCGCCCGGCGCCCTGCGCGGAGCTGCTTGTTCTCCCCACAGCTCTACCGCCCCTGCTCCTCGGGCACCCAGGCCCACGTCAGGCGCCGCCAGGTGGATGGGAGGCTGGGGGACGCCGAGCCACACGGCGTCTTCTTCCTGAGTCCAGGTCACCTCTTCCAGTTCCTTGAACGTCCAGGCTTCTCTTCTGGCCACAGCGGGTGGCGTCCCTGCCAGCGTGGTCAGCTGCTGATACGCAGGAAGTGGGGAGCTCTGTCGTGCTCTCCCAGTGCCCACCCCCCTGGAGACGAATGAATGACTGCAGTAAGAGCAAGACCCAGCAATCAGGACCTGGTCACCTTCCTACCTTTCCCCTCTGCTCCTGTAGAGGCCTCTACCGCGAAGTGCGGCATCCCCGGAGGACACAGGTGTCTGCGGGCCCCTGGCCAGCGAGTGGCTCCTCTCCCCAGCAGGGAGCCCCTACTCTCAGCCTCCCTATCCTCCCGCGCGTTGCCAGGGAGATGAGGGAGATGGCCTCAAAGACACACGAGGGACCAGGAGTTGTAGCCCAGTGGTAATGATCAGCGCCACAGGTAAGGCCAAGCAGGACCAGAAATTAAGCCGACGGCCAGTGGGACCTGGCCCAGGGCCCTGCTGCCCAGAACCTGCCCTGACGGCCTCTCTCCCACAGCCCCTGGCTGCAAAGGTGAACCCAGAGAGCAGCTGCGCTCTTTCCCGCATAATCCTGGCTGTAAGGGCTGCTTGGTGAATGCTTTCTACTGAAGCTGAAAACCTTAGTTTCAGTATCTTCCTTAATTCCGTGTTAGAGCTCGGCTCGAAGCCTACGGACAAGCAGATGAAAAGGCTCCCTTCAGAAACGCCGCCGCGGTCCAGCCCTCGTCCTCACCCCCAGTGGAGATCTGTGGGGGTGGGGGGAGGGAGCCCCAGGCCTGGGCTTGGGACCTGGGCGTGGAAGTGGCCTGCAGAGAAGCTCCCACCATCTGCCCTCACCACCCCTTCAGAGTTTAAAGCTTTCCTTTGTACCATAAGCCCCATCCCACCACCTAGGACGCGCCTCACTCCGGAGTAAGAGGGATCACTGCAGGACAGTGTGGGAGGTGGACGTGGGGGGTCACACGGACAGGCAAAGAGCAGGGCGGGAGCAGGAGGCTGCCTGCTCCTCCCTTCAGTTGCTGGGATTGAACCCAGGGAGTCTTCGTCCTGGGTCTTCCCTCACTGTCTCCCAGGCACCCCCAGGGGCCTGCCCGGTGCACCCCTTCCCCAGCTCCCCACCTGTCTGTGAGCCGGGCATCCTGGGTGGCCTCGGCTACCGTTGCACAGATGACCGCCGCACTCGTTCCAGCCTGCCCTTGCCCTGAAATTGGCCCTTAGTTCCAGGTGTCTCTCAGTGACAGCTTGGAGGTCACATCATCTTCGGCAACTTTTCTGAGCCTCTGTTCTGTGCTGGGTCTGAGGAAACCTGGGGAACAAAGCAGCGGCAGGTCGGGCGTGGGGAGCTCAAGTCCACAGGGAGGGCACCCACCAAGGGGGCCCCATGAGGAGACGGTGTGAAAAGGCGCCAGCCTCGCTTCCTGCCCCGTTTCCTCACCACCACATCTAACAAGTTATAAAATGTGCCTCGCTTACCGGGAACAACAATTTCTTGCTGTACTCACCGTTCAAGCTGACACACACTGCTTACAGGAGGGGAGGGTGAAGTGGAAAGTGACTGTTGTCTGGAAGGAGAGGCCCCTTCCTTAAGAACAGCAGGAATTGGCTCTCTGTGTCCTTTCTGTCCTTGGGGGAGTCTGTAGCCCACTAGGACCTGCTTCGGGCTCACTAGGTCACTACTTTTCCGAACTAAAAACTGGTCTAAGATTGTCTGTTTCTGTCTTTTCTTTAACACTCCTCTGCCGTATGACATGACCTTGTCATTGAACAGGTGAGCGCAATGTTGGCTTTCTCTGTCCAGCTTGGTCTTCTCTATAAATGTTTGTCGCTCTGTCCATTTTTTCAGGATTTCCTTGATTTCAGAATGGCTTTGGTGCATTGACTGTTGATTCTCCCCCTCCTCTTCACAAAGCTCCACAGCTGCGGTTCTCTGTTGCTCAGCCGGAAGTTGCTGAGGTTCCTCTGAGCGTTCCTCCACCAGTTCCTCAGCATCACCACTGTCCCCTGGCAAGCCTATGGCTCTGCTGTAGGCACAGTGTCATCAACCATAGGACCAATTGAAGCCTCAGGCTTCTCTGCACAGCCTTTAAAGTCTCTCTTCTGGCCAGGTGTGGTGGTGCACACCTGTAAACCCAGCACTCGGGAGGCTGAGGCAGGCGGATCGTTGTGAGTTCGAGACCAGCCTGGGCTACAAAGTGAGTTCAAGGCCAGCCTGAACTGCATAGTGAGACCCTGTCTCAAAAACACCAAAAATAAATAAATAAGTAAAAATAAAAATAAAGTCTCTCTTCTGTAGAATTTTAGGCCACACTTTCTTCCAAGAAGATCTCAGTGTCCTTAGAGAGTCATGGGCCCAGGATTTCTCAATTAACCTGACACAGGAAAGGATGTGCAGTGTTCCTTCCAGAACTCTTTAAGGCTTAAATCTGTGCCTGAGACCATCTGGAAGCACTTCAGGAACAGTTCCTTGGTGTATAGCGTTTTAAAGTTAGCTATGACCTGCTGGTCATAGGCTGCAGCAGAGGAGTTGTATGACAGCCATGGGAATTCTTCAGTCAGTTCTTCCAAATCTCACGGGTGAGCAGGAGCATTGTCCGTGATGAGGAAAGCCTGAGCAGTTAACCTTTGTCCTCTAGATATTTCTCAGTGGAAGGACAGAAAGCCTCCCTGATCCACACAAGAAAAAGTACTCTTGCTACCCAGGCTTTTGCATTAGATCTCCACATGACCCTTAGTCTATACTTCTTTTTTTTTTTCATTTTTTTTCCGATACTGGGAATCAAACTCATGACCTTGTGCTTGCCAGGCAGGCGCTGTGCCACTGAGCTAAATCCCCAGCCCCCTCTTAGTCTATTCTTTATGACTTTATGTTTTCTGAACACTATAGGGGTCTCAGAGTGATCAACCAAGAGACGCTTTACCCTGAGGTCACCACTCACATTGGCACATGGCAATAAGCTTAGCCTGTCCTTCTTAGGCTTGTGCCCTGGCATCTTCTTGTCTTCCTGGGTAATGTATGTTCTTCTTGGCATTTGCTTCCAGAAAGGCCAGTTTCATCACAGCTGAAAACTTCATGAGAGCAAAAGCCGTTCCTCTGTGTCATCATTTCAAAATGGCGTACATAACTTTCAGCAGCCCATTTATCAGCACTGGCTGCTTTACCATGTCTAGTTACACTCCGAACCCCAGTTCTCACTTTAAATTGTGAAACCACCCCTACTGGCACGAAATGTTTCACCATGATCACTTGTTGATGGATTATCCTTTATGAAAGCTGCATTTATAGCCCTAGTTTTTTCACAAATTATAGACTCAGGATAGGCCTATAGTGCATGCCAGTAATCCCAGCACTCATGAGGCTGAGGCAGGAGGATTGCCACAAGTTTAAGGCTAGTGTGGGCTACATAGTGGGTTCAAGGCCAGCCTGTCCTGCATAGCAAGACCCTGTCTCAAAAAACATTATAGACTCAGATAGGCTATAACCTGCCATCCGCCTTTTGTTTATCCACACTAGTAATAGCATTTCTACCTGTCTAACACTGTTGATCATGACTTACTAATTTGAGTAACACTTTTAGTGGCACTAGCTTCCTTATACAAATTTCTTCTTTGTAAGGTTGTCAAGATGGTGGATTTTAAGATGCTATACATATTAGCGAGATCACACAAATGCCACTCTCATATTTCTCCACAATTTCTTACTTTTGATTGTGATTGCTTTCTTTATCTCGCCCTTTTACCTTCTTTTCTAGCTTTTTGGGGTTATTTTGTTGTTTTTTGTTTTTTTTTTTTTTTTGGTTTTTCTCTGGTACCGGGAACCGAACTCACGACCTTGCGCTTGCCAGGCAGACACTTTTGCCACTGAGCTAAATCCCCAGCCCTTGGGGTTATTTTGATAGCAATAATTGTAGCGATTATATGAAGCACTGACTGAACTCACACCCACAGACGCATGTTCCTGGGCTCAGATTGATGCTTACATGTGCTTACATAAGCTTTTTTGGCATCATGAGTCTTTGTTTACAACAGCACAAGTAGCCGGCATTTGGGTCCGAACTCAAGACTTTGGTCATAAGTTAAACCTAAAGTTCCAGTCATAACCCAAGTTGTTCATAGGTGAGGCCGGTCATAACTCAAGGGTCCACTGTAATCATTTTTCTTGCTCTTTTCTCTCCTCCTCTGCTTTCTCCTGTTCCTCATTAAAATTTTCTTTTTAAAAGTTGTGTATGTGTGTGTGTGTGTTAGCTTCCCAGTATTATAGCAAAACACTTGCGACCCTCAGCTTACAAAGGGGAAAGCTGCAGTTTGACTCACAGTTTTGCAGCCCATGATCAGTTGGCCTTGTTTCTTTGGGCCTGTGGCAAGGCAGCACATCAGGGAGGGAGAGTATGGTGGGATAAACCTTCACGGTTTCATGGTCAGGAAAAGGGAGAAAGAAGAGGATACTGGGGTCCTGTGGTCTCTTTCAAAGACACAGCTCCAGTGCCCCAAGGGCCCACTGAGGTCCCATTTCCTAAGACTCCACCACTGCCCAGTGGCGCCACCCTGGAGACCGAGCCTTTAAAACACAGCACTCTGGGGCCACTCGCCCCAGCTGTCGCCTGATAAACCAGCATAGCATAAATTGGCCCTTTTGGAACCTGGGGATGCAGCATGCTGGTGGAGCACTGACCTGTACATATGAGGGCCTAGGGCTGATCCCCAGTGTTGAGAAAATAAAATTTAAAAAAAAGTTTGAGGAAATGTATCATTTCAACCATTGGGGCGGGGGTACTGGGAATCAAACTGAGGAACTCACGCCTGCCAGGCAGGTGCTGCACCACTGAGCCGTATCCCTGGCCCCTGTTTCAACCTTGTTAAAGTGTTCAATTCAGCGTCTGTAAGTGCATTCCTGTGGCTGCGTCTCCATTGGTGATTTCTTGATTTCGCCCCCTGCAGCCACCAGCCTTGGGCTGTGCGCCTGTGCACCGGCCTGTCGGGTGCTAGGAGCACAGGTCAGAGGGGAGAAGCTGCGCACCACACTTCGCCTATAACCAATTAGAGAAGTCTCAGTTTCCTACTAAACATTTCCCCTTTCTGAACAGAGCACTGCCTTTTGTACCCTGCTCCTGGTACCAGTGGCCTGCGCCCCTTGTTCTGACCATGCTCGCCTCTCCCAGTGACTGGAGCCACCTGTGTGTCAGGTTTTAACCACTTCTTTTTGAATTTTTTATTAGTGTATGTTTGCAGTATATAATAAACCTATTCAGCATGGGGTATCATGCAGACACATCTTTTCATTTGTTTGTTTGTTTTTGTTTTTCTTCCGGTACCAGGAATTGAACTCACAACCTTGCACTTGCCAGGTAGGCACTTTGCCACTGAGCCAAATCCCCAGCTCCAGTACAGACACATCTTGAAGCTTTTTATTTCTCCTTCCCTTCCCCTCTCTATCCCCAGACTCCCTTTCCATCTGACCCAGGCATATCTGTTGCGGCCTGATGCCCCCACCCTGCCTCTGCTGTATCAGAGTCATGAGCAGAGAGAGTGAATGGAAATAGGGCCACTGGGATTTTAGAGCGAGAGAGAGACAAGAGTACAGACAGACCCTGTGTCCTAATCCAATCAACTTAAGCACAGGAGCAAACCTATGGTCTCCTGAATTCAAATGAATTGTTCTTGCAACAAGGGAGGTGGGCTGGGCATAGTGGCACATGCCTATAATCCCAGCACTCAGAAGGCTGAGGCAGCAGGATTGCTGCAAGTTGGAGGCCAGCCTGGACCACATAGTGAGACCCTGTCTCCAGCAAACAAAAACATGGGCGATGGGACACAGAGGGACTAGGAGCTTCTCTGTGAATAAAGGAGTTTCACTATAGTTATTTTAGTCACTTTCCCATTGCTGGGAGAAAATACCTGAGACCGACAATTTAAAGGTGGCTCACGGGCCTGGAGGAGGAAGCTGCTCAACCCATGGCGAGAAGGAAGCAGGGAGAAAAGGGAGGAGCTGGAACAGGACCCGCCCTTCCTGGCCCCGCCCCAGTGACGGCCTCCAGCCCAGCCCCGCTCCTAACCCGCATTCAGCGGCCGAGCTCATCCGCGGAGGGGCTCACTGATGACACAGCGCCGGAGACCCAGTAACTTCTACACACAGGGGGCTTTGGGGACACTTAGGGGTGAGCGTAGCAATGGCACTGGGGAGAATGTGGCTTTTCAGAGACATTTAAATGCAGCAGGTTTTAGACAGGTTCAGAACAGAGCAGGGCCAACAGCAGCTGTAGCCTGCGAAGTTGGCTTAGCCACCTTCGAAATGACAAAGTTACAAAAAAGTGGGGCGCCGTGCTCAGAAACTCTGTGCCTGTCCCTGAGCTGGAAACGGATCTTCATTCTCCAGACACAGTGGAGATTTTCCTCTTACTGGTACAGCCGAGAGCAGCACAGGGGTGATGGGCTACGCTTGTAGAGAAATACATTTCCCATTGATCGAGTCACGGAAAGTGAGTAGGTCTATCCAGAAGGCTTGCTGTGATTGAGGCTTCACAGCTGCTGTTTGTCCTCAGAAAGCACTTCCCGCAGGAAGTCACAGCTGGCTTTACCTGTGTGGTCACCGGCCCAATGGGCAGCAGGGCAGGTGTTTCCTTCCTGTCCGATTTGTACTCTGACACAGCGCAATATAAAGACCAGGAAGAAGGAAGACAGAAAATGCAAATGAACCAAAAAGCAGGAAAAGAGAAAGAAAAGAAACACAGGAGGAGAGAAAGAAAGAAAGAAAGAAAAAAAGAAAAGAAAGAAAGAGAAAGAAAGGAGGAAAGAGAAAGAGAGAAAGAAAGAAAGAAAGAGAGAAAGAAAGAAAGAAAGAAAGAAAGAAAGAAAGAAAGAAAGAAAGAGAAAGAAAGAAGGAATGGAGAATTTGGTCTCAAGTGAGAGGGGTGTGTGTGTGTGTGTGTGTGTGCACGTGTGCATGTATGCACTTTCCCAGCATATAACAGAGAGCATACCATAAAGTAACTGGGAGCCGCAGCATTAGAGAAGGGATCTTTCAGAACAGACAACCTCAGGGCCTCAGCAGGTCTTTCACTTCCACGACAGGAACCGCTTCATCCTACTTCCGGGGCAAGGTGCTGCACATGTGTCCAGGGCACCCCCACCTCCCTGATTTTACCACACGAAAAGAAAGAAGTTCACTTTTCTAGGTAGTTCAAAGAGCAGCTCAGATGGGCTGGAAATTTTAAAACACTTCATCACATACTAAGGAAGGATAACAAAGAAAAATCCTTTGGGAGAACAAAGCCATTAGAAACATGGGCCCCCGCTATGGCTGTCTTGATGTTCTCAGTTTTGACGCCGTCAGAGCAGACGTGTTCCCAAGCCCCAGATCTCAGCGCTGGTGTGACGGCCAGCTCCCAGCTGCATGGAGGGGATCCCTCTTCCTTTTCCTCTTCTGCTGCTGCTGTGCTGGGAGCTGGACCCAGGCCTGCGCACACAGGCAAGTGCTCTATCACGGAGCCACTCCCCAGCCTTTTGTTGGTTTAGAATTTTGAGACTAAATTGTCCAGCCCGGTTTCAAACTTGAGATCCTCCTACCTCCTCCTCCTGAGTAGCTGGGATTGCAGGTATGCCCAGCACCCCTGGCATTTCTTAGAAGTTTTTTCTTTTTTTTCTGTCTTTTTGAGACAGGGTCTCGCTATGCGGTTCAGGTTGACCTTGAGCTCACTTTGTAGCCCAGGCCGGTCTCGAACTCGCAACAATCCTCCTGCCTCAGTCTCCCGAGTGCTGGGATTATAGGGCTGCACCACCACGCCTGGGTTTTCTTGTAACTTTAAAAATATATTTTCCCATTTTGGCTCTATGTAAGTGGTCTTCAGATTTTTTTTGGGGGGGTGTTCCGGTACCGGGAACTGAACTCACGACGTTGTGCTTGCCTGGCAGGCACTGTGCTGCTGAGCTAAATCCCCAGCCCCTGGTCTTCAGATTTTTTTAGGATGAGCCAGACTGAATACACAGTGGAGAAATGCCAATGTCACCCGCTAGACACAAGCAGTTGACTTGAGCTTCTTATTTCAGACTCTGAGATCCCTCCTACTGGGGAGAGCAAAATGCAACTCACCAGCCCGAGGACCCGCTCAATGTTTAAGATGGAGATGGAACGACAGTAACTGGCATTTTATTGATTGTCTGCCGGGTGCAAGATCCAAAGCCAAGAGTGCTTGGAAAGCACCGCGTCTGCTCTGCCCTGCTCAAGCAGCCTTCCGCAAGTACAGCACCGTCCTCAGCCTTCCTAGACCAGGAAACGGGAGTGGGAGACACAGCCATTGGCTGGAGATCAAGGGAGAGGCAGTGGCTCATTTTTTAATTTCTCCAAGGAAACAGACTTCCTGACTACTACGATTGCACATTCTCTGTATGAGGCCGCGATCCTTGCTGCCCGCCTGGGTGAGGACGTTTGCCACCCCACTCTGAGGACGGGGCGGACCCACTTCAGTACCCGAGAGTGCAGTCTCCCAGGAAACAGGGAGTCTTTTGTGTTAATCAAGAAGCTGCACATCAGGGCTGGGGATTTAGCTCAGCGGCAAAGCGCCTGCCTGGGAAGCACAAGGTCATGAGTTCGGTTTCCGGTACCGGAAAAAAGCCAAAAAAAGAAAAAAAAGAAGCTGCACATCTGTGAGGACAGGTAAAAAGACACAAATGCTCTAAGAGAGAACAACATTCTGTGTACATACACATAAATGACGAGAAGGAAAATATAATATTAAAAAGTGAAATTGTGTGATTTTTTTACACATCAAGAAGGTGTAAGTGACGTGGAACAAGGCTTTAACTCACATACGTGACAGGATGGGAGCCAGGGGCACAGAGGAGGCCATGGCAGTTGCTGTGAGCTGAATCACAGAGAAGCCTCCAGGGAAAGACAGTCGACGCAGCCTGGATATTGCGGGTAGTTATGGGCAGATGCCTTGGGGAAGGAAGGCATCTGGAGCAACAAGGTAGTGGCCATCAGGTGGGTCGGGATGGCTTCCCCAGGGCCCCCAAGGAGTGGCCGTGGAGATGGCCGTGACTGAGGTCAAGATAAGAACCAGAGAAACGGTCGCAGAGAGCTTGGCTACCCGGGCAGCCAGCAAAACAGAGTGTTCAGGAGGAGCCTACCGCTCCGCAGGTCCGGATGTGAGCTCGGTGATAAATTCCCAGAGCGCAGGTTCGGCGCCTCTGGCGGACGTCTTAGTCACTTTCTCATGGTTGGACCAAAATCCCAATGACCACAACTTAAAGGAGGAGCGGTTTGCTCTGGCTCAAGTTTTCAGTCCCAGAGGGCCAAGGGAGAGACAGCTGCTCATCCCACGGCAGCCAGAAAGCAGAGATGGGGGTGGGACAGCTGTGCGTGCACCCGTGGATGCATCCATTGACGAGTGCAGCGTCCCCAGATCCGTCACCTTCCAGGCACACGGGGCTTAGGGGACATTTTAGATCTGAACCGCAGCAGAGGAGGTGGCCAGTGACCAACCTCAGAACAATTTCAGTTTGCTGCTCCGTGTACAAATCATGACCTGTGCTCTTTAGGCCTTGGATTTCCACTTTTTTGTTTCTTCAGGATGCGTCGCAGTTAGTAAAAGGAAGAACGATGCCATCACCACGCATAGAAACCAAAACCTTCAGCGTTGGTGGCAACAAGATGACGTGCTCGCTCCCCTGCGTGGGTGTTTTGCCCTCCTTTCCCCTTGTTGGTGAGTGCGTACTAGTGACTAAGCACCGTACTAGGTGACTTCAAACATGCTGTCACTCGATGATCAAAACAGTTCTTTGGGAATTTCTACTTTTCTGGTGGATATGAAAGCAGTAAATATTTCTGGATAAAATACTAAAAGTACTTTATAACTGTATCACATAGTTGTGTAATAGTAAGTCACATTTAGATCCCAACTGAGAGAAGACAGCGACTCCGAGAGACGACAGGGGAGCTCCGAACCAGTCTCATCCACTCCGGGCTCCTTCGGGCCTTCAGCTAGCCCTGCTTGCCGGCTTCCCCTCACAGGACTTGCATGTGGAGAATGTTGTCCACCTGCACGCGAACTCCCTGAGATGCAGCGGCTTGCAGGCGGTGTCTCTTGCCTTGCGGGGACTGGAGGCCGTTCGCTGTGGTCACACAGACTGACCACCAGAACGGCCTCCACCCCATCACGAGACGCCCTTCCCGTGAGCTCCCCGCACCCTCTGCTCGCCTGTGCCGCTCAGGCACCCTCGTGCAGCTGGCTCAGGTACTTTTCTGCTGCCACGTCCAAGTGTCCAGACCAAGCGGGAAGCTGCTAGAGGACTCAGGCTCTACCTCTCCTCCCATTAGACTGAAGTCACCCAGGAAGTCACACCTGTGCCTCTCCCCGTGGTGTGACGACCAGGGACACCTGAAGGATTCTGGGGTGGAGAAGCTCCCCTGGAGAAGAGAAAAGAGGCCAGTTCTATAGCTGAGGGTCAGAAGCGGGCCGTGTGCTACTTCCCCTGCTGTAAGTCTGACAGGTGGTTTCTTCCTGCATATTCAACACACGCCTTGGGCCTCAGAGACTCTGTGTGATCTGCATGCCGTCTGATCCCAAAGGTTCGTATGCTAAGGTTTGGTCTCCGTGCCTCCGTGCCGAGAGGTGGTGGAACCATTATGAAGTGAGACCCAGACAGAGGAGACTGGGTCTTGAGAAGACTTCAATGCTCTTCCTGCTCAGGAGAGAGCAGGTTGCTATAAGGGAACCTGGCGTCTCCCCTGAACCTCTGTCTTCATATTCCACCATGTGATTCCCCCTCTCAGGGCTACCTGCTGCAATGTCCTCCGCCATGTTTGATGCAGCCAGAAGGGCCCCAGCAGAGCTGAGCAGACAGAAATGTTCAAAGTTTTTCAGCCTCTAAAACTGTGAGCCAAATCAACCTCTTTTCTATACAAAGTATCCAGCCTTGGGTATTTTGTAAGAGCAACCCAAAACAGAGTAAAAGAGACTCGCCAAAATAGCCCCCCAAAGAGAGCCCCCCAGTGGAGTCCTCCCACTGCAAACTGTTGAGTGCCGACAGCATACTCAGCGGCATTGCTTTTCTCTTAACCCAGAACCCCAGAGTCCTAGCTACTGTCCTCTTTTGAGTTTCACATTTTCATTTGCTTCAGAGGAGAGGGGTGCTGTGTCCCAGCCAGGTTCATGAGGGGGCGCCTCCATGCAGAGCCTGCCTGCCTGACTTTTTGACCCGAAAACAACGTCTTGAGCTTGAACAGGTTTCTTGAACACCTCGGAGGGTGGGTCCCCTTCGTTCTGACTTCCATCTGCTTCTTGTTCTAACCCAGCCCAGTGACCTGCCTGGTGTGATCATGTCAGTCTGGTTCTCACCTTCCTTCTGATCCCTGGTCTAGTCCTTCCCAGGCTCGGTATGGCTTTGTTACCTGCTCACGCTTGGCAGACTCTCGGGACAGCTGCCCAACCCTCCCCAGCCCGTATGAAGCTATAAGGAGCCCTGCAGCTCTTCCACAACAGACAGAGACGACCGTCTCACACGCAGGAGGCTTGTGGACCCCAGGCAGCTAGCCACCCACCCCGCAAGTCCCGGGTTCTTTCCGAGAATGCGTACTTAGGAGATCCAAACTCCTGGAAGCCTTTGTTTTTTCACCCTTTCCCCCTTTCTTGGGAATCCTCTGTTCTTTGCTGTCTAGGTCTTAGTCACCTCTGAGATCCAAGCATCTTGCTTTCCAGCTGCAAGGAGACCCACGAAGATGCAGAAACAAGACATTCTCCTTACGTACTGGGTACTGCTGCACCTCCTACTCTTAGAAAACGGTGAGTCTCACATTTAAAAGTGGACGAGGCGTTGTGGCAGAGGTGATCACTACTGGGATTAGTTCAGATTCTCCTGCATAGAGTGAGAGTCATCCGTTCACTGCAATCAGCTCAGCGGAACGTCTCAGGCAGTGGTTAGGAGGGGCTGCACCCCAATCGTAGCCCTACTTTCTACCAGTGCGCTGTGCGTGAGCTGCTTCTCTGTTCTTCCGGCTGTGCATTCGTGGAACGGGTAACTTGTATGGTGTGGTGGGGGACTGAAATAGTAAGAACAAAAACAGCTGGCTGTTCTTAAAATACCACCTTCTGTTTCCACAAACTCAATTTGATTCCACATCAGCCTAAGTAGCCTCAGACTGGAGAGTAGAATTTAAGAATCAGAACAGACGCCACTCCATTTCTGGGGCTCTGACACCCTGTCGTTAAGCACCCTGCCGGCCCTCTCGTCGCTCAGATGGGAAGCACGGCTGTGAGACATCATCGTAGGAACAATATTAGGTCTTCTATTGTTCTGAGGAACTTATTTTGTCCTCCATAACTTTTCATATAAAATCCCCTTCCTCTTTTGTGTGTCACCTCTAGTCTTGGTCGCCCCACTTTCTTACTTAGTTTTACTCATAATTTTGATCTTAACATTCATTTGTACTACACTGAAATTTCGGGGGGCTTACCTAAAGGAAGCTCAACTGTAAACTGTTAATTCAGATAAGGTGAGCCTGGCGTGGTGACACACACCTATAATCCCAGCACTCGGGAGGCTGAGACAGGAGGATCGTTGTGAGTTCGAGACCAGCCTGAGCTACAAAGTGAGCTCAAGGCAAGCCTGAACTGTATATCGAGACTCTGTCTTAGAAAGACAAAAAAACAACAACAAAAAACAGATAAGATGAAAGAAAAGACAGACATGTGCAGGGTGAGGTGCTGGGTTCCCAATCCCAGTTAGTAGGAAAACAAGTCACAAATGACACAAGAAAACAGACACAAAGAGGCTACATGTCCTTGTCCTATAGTGTGGTGAGGGGCAAAAAGTAGACATAACCTTTACTTTGGCTGAGCCACTGAAAGGGGAGTCTTTCCTATGTCTGTAGATCATGGCTTATACCACTTAACGTTGTGTATGTGAGCTGACATAACTTGGTTCCCAACCTTTGCCATAGCCACTGGGAGCCTCTGGAATTTAATGCCTGTAGAGTCACCTAGCTCTTGCAGAATATGCAGATACCTGGGCCCCATCTCAGACTCCTATTCATTCAGACTGGAGTCTAGGAATCTTTATTTTCCACAAGCTCACCCAGGTGATTCCGATGTAGGTGTTTTCTGCATAATATTCAGAGAAATACTTTCTAAGAAGGGAGCAAGCCCGCAAGCACAAGGTCCTGAGTTCGAGTCCCAGTACCAAAAAAAAAGATGGAGCCATACTACTTTAAGAACAAATTAACATATACTACTTTCACCTGGTCCTATAATTCCCCTTCCCCCTTTTATTTTTGCAGAGTCGGAGGTGGAACCAGGGCCTTGTGCTTGCTAAGCAAGTGCTGAGCTATCTCTCCAGCCCTGTAATTCCTTTATGACACTTTCTATCTGTATTGAATCTTCTCTGGCAGAATATGGACGAAGCTTCCCCGGCAGTCACACTAGGCCATGCAACCCCAGCGTGGGGAGGAGGTGCGAGCGGACTGACCTCAGTACCTAAGAGTACAGATTCAGCAGCCTGGGTTCAATTTCCTGTTCCACTACTCACCGCTGTGTAAATCCGGGCAACCTTCAACACCTCTAATCCTGTTTCCTTCCTCTGATGATAATAATGTGTTAAAGGGCTGTAGTGAGCGTTAGGTGCAATACCCGTGTAATGAATTTAACCAGACACGGGTAGAAGGTGTAAGTGCTCGATAAGCATTTGTTATTCTTTATGATCATCTGCAGGAATAACCTTTGGTAATACTAGCCCATCTGCTAGCACTGGATCCAGTACAAACTCTGCGGGAACCAGCATAAGCTCCACAGCTGTAACCAGCGTGAACTCTGGGACCAGCACAGCTGCCAGCACTAGGTCCAGTGTGATCTCCGGTGGGAGCAGCACAGCTTCTGACACCGCAGCCACCTGGACCCCTAGTGGGGCCAGCACAACCTCCAACACTGCGTCCAGTGTGACTGCTAGTGGAAGCGGCGCAGTCGACAACAGTGGACCCGGTGTGACCTCCGACACGGCCTCCAGTGCAGTCTCTAGTGGGACTAGCACAATTGCCAACACAGCACCCACTGGGACCTCGGGTGAGACTGTCACAACCTCCAGCTCTGGACCCAGTGTAACCCCCACTGGCTCTGGCACACCCACGTCAGTCGGAACGTGCACAACTTCCAGCAGGGCCAGCGCGAGTGCGGCCCCTCCAGCAGAGGGGGGGACGCCCGGTGGGTCCCTGAAGCCGTGGGAAATCTTCCTCATCACCCTGGCCTCGGTTGTAGTGGCCGTGGGGCTCTTTGCCGGGCTCTTCTTTTGTGTGGTGAGTGCGGAATACATGGGAAAACCCTGCGGGGAGGAGCAACAGGGTGTGAACACCACCGCCCTTGCCCTCGAGTCAGGGTCGGGGAGGAGGAGACCCGAGGGAGTTCCAAACGGAAAGGGCAAGCTGTAACCAGAGAAGCCAATGATGTGTGGAGGAAACTACTGACCTGTGAGGGCAGCGCCTTGAAAAGGAATAAAGGCCGGAGGGAGGAGTACTAGGCGAGGGAGATGGTTGGACAGGGAAGATAATTCCGGAGGAGTCCATGTTGAAGGGGGGAGGGGAGGAATATAGTTCTGAAACGATTGACTTTTCTTTTTCTAGAGAAATTTCCTGTCCCTGAGAAACAGCTTTGACAGAGCTCTCTACCGCCCCCATAGCGCCTACGTTGGCCCAGGCCCTCCGGGAAACCGTAGGCCCAAGGGGCTCTGGGGGAGAGCAGCAGCCTCAGAGGCCATGGAGATGAGTGGGCCCCCGAGTGGCCCTTGAAGCTGGAGTGCCAGGTCCTTCGGGCGGGAAGCCAGCAGGGACCAGGGACCCGCGCGGCCTCTCGTTCCTCTCAGCTTTGCGTGGGCCTCTGACATCCCTGAAAAAGGTGCTTCTTGCCCTCCCACGCTTTCAGTAAAGGAAAAGAGGGTGATACATTGGTCATTTACCTAAGAAATAAATACACCCCACATGTGACAGAGCGCCCGTGTGTACACATGAGTAGGTGTCAGCAGCTGCTGAGTTGATTTTCTTAATTAGGCGAGAACTTCCATGCTGGAATCCACTTGGCATTCAAAGTCTCCACAGTAAAATCCAGGGACCTTATGAACAACTGTGTGTCCCTGTTATCTAGTCCTCTTGCCCCAGGCAGGGCCGCTGTGTCCCCGAGACTCATGCAAGCTGACAGGAGCGCTGAACTGAGAGGGATGAGGCGGGAAGGTGGGCAGCAACATCAGTGCACACGGACTGGATTGTGTCACGCCACGAACCCGGGGCGGGACGACGTGGCAAAGGTATAATCACGTGTGCTGGGGGCGGGGCACGGGAAGGGGCACTCAAAGCCACGGTGCCCAGGCGCGTCCAGGGGCTCCAGGACAGGGCCTTGTCAGGGTGAGGGCGCCGGCTGACCTCATCTGAGTGCCGGCCTGAGAAGCAGACAGAAAGTGCTTCACGTTTTCCCAAGGGAAAAGCTTTCAACCTGCTAAGATCCAACCCTGGAGACACCTTCGGGGAAATGAGATTCTCGTAAATCCCCTCCCAGAAAGGCCAATGTCCCTCTCACAGGCAGAGGGCAGAAGACTCTGGGCCTCCAGGTCTTGGAAGACAGAGGGCCCTGCTCTGGCAGCCAAGTTGCTCTGAAACCGCAGGGGGGGTGGGAGGGCCCCTGCCCAGGGCGGAACCCTCAGAAGAGAACTCGAGTGTCGGTGGGTTCACCCCAAGTCACAGCAGCGGAAACCGCTCCATGTCCCCTACCACGGGCCAGCGGACCGAACAGGTGAGTGCTGCCTTGAGACCTTGCTGAGCCGCACGCAGGCAGCAGTCTCCAGCAGCGCCGTCTCACTGTAAGCAACCAGCAGCCCGGAGGGGGCCAAAGTGAACTCCCCGAAAGGTGCCTCACCTCCCACTGTAGGAAATAGGGCAGCATTGTGTGAAAAACGTGAAAATAAGTAAGATCAGGCAGGGGGCTCCAGTCAGACCATTAAAAAATGTAAAACGTGAGCCTCCAAGGTTAAAATTTTAATGGACAAATCGAAAAATGCTCGCCGCTGCTGAGAACAACATTAGCACCTAATCTTGGACAGCGAGTGGGAAAATAGCTCAATTAACGCAACAAGACGGGGTGAAAATCACCCAGAAAATACACGACAAATGGAACACAGATCCAGAGGACTAACTTACAAGTAGCAAGGTTTGAAACATGAGGACAAAAATAAGAGATGAAGGAAAATTAAAACAATAGAGAGGAAAAGGGCTCACCAAATACAACTGGAAATATACTGAAAACCACTGATTTATACACCTCACACAGGTGAGCTGTATGCATATATTAATCTCCGTGAACCTGCTAAGCTATCACGTGAATAACAGTCGGGTCTCCAAATATAACAACAAATGACTGGAAGGAAGGAAGGGCCCTTTGACAGAGGAGGGTGGCGAGGGAGGAGCCCCAGGCGAGCGACTCTGTGTGCGGCTTGTTCCTGTGACTGTGATTGACCCTCCCGTGACTCCCAGCACCTGGGGTGCATGGAGTTTAGAGCAGATGTCCCCGACTTCACCTACGCCTTCGTCCTGACGGCGCCCCAGCCACCAAGCACGCTGACTGGAGCAAAAGCCCAGGAAACCGCCGGTTGGGGGGGCCGGCCTGTCAGACCTTCGTGCTGTGGGGTTCACAGTGCGCTTCATGGCTCTGTGACCCACTCTCAGAGGTCCACGGAGGCTTTCTAGGGTTCTATGCCGCTGTGGGCTGTTTCACAGGCATCATTTCCCAGATCTTCAACTTCTCTGCATATTTTTTTTGCTTAAAAGTGATCGCAGGGGACCTCTGAGGTCAGCCCATCAAGCCAGCCCTACTTTTACGACTCTGCTTTACAGTCTCCCACTACTTTTAATGGTGCTGGGTCAGACGGCGGGACCTCTGCGTGCTGTCCAGTGCTCTACCCACTGAGCTATACACAAGCCCAGGCCTCCGATATTTTCTTTCTAATCCCTGTCTCATTAAGGACGTCTCTGAGCTACAGAAAAACATCAGAGTGTCAAGCAGAGAGACAACTCTAAAGCCTCCTCTAACCTAGGCATCGTACACCCAGAGAAGAGCTTTTTAAAAACTGGCTTTTCATTAGCACATATTAACTGCAGATTGCGGTGTTTCACTGGGACGTTTATATAACATACTTCAACTGCATCCACCTATGACACGCCCTTGCCACACCCGCCTGGCCCACTCCCTCTTTTCTGTGTCCCTTCCACTCTGTGTCCTCTTTCCTCACTGAGATTCCACATGTGAGAAAAAATAGGTGGTGTTCCCACTCTGACTTACTTTGCTATTTCATGTAACATGATGTAGTGGATTGATAACTGGTGGTCAGCTTATAACCCCCAGCTGAACTGAGTAAGCGTGGTACTGGGTGTGGGAGGCCAACCCGGGGATTGTTACCAGCAGCATAAGAGGTAGAACTGGAGAAGAAGAAGTTAGGCTCTTGGGAACTGAGGAAGGCTGTTGGGAGCTGGTGGAAGCTGGAAGGAGCTGTTGGTTCTGTTGGAGGAGCTCGTCATGCTGGCTTTCCTGATGAACTTGGCTGTTTTCATCCTCCAAGGAACTTGGGATCTCGTTGGCACTGAGAATAGTTTCAGTTCACTTTGGGGAAGCTCTGGTCCTCACTTTGAGCATCGCTTCCTGGCTCCAGAGAGAAAGATGGTGCATTGCCGGTCTCCAGGAGAAGCTTGCTGCATTGACTTCCCTGATGAGAATTCTGCCATCTTGATCACTGGAAGAGCTTGGGACCTCACTGTTGCTGAGGATGGCTGTGGTAACTTTCAGGGGAGCTCTGGTTCTTCTGAGCATTGCTTCCTGGGTCCAGTGCAGATCCCTCCGCCTGCTAGCACAGATCCTTCATCCCACTGGCATAGACTGTCTAGATTCTACCACTGACCTTTGGGCCTTCCCAGCGCAGTTCTGTGAAACAGGCCTGTATGAGACATTGTTATGGGCTCTGAGCCTCCAGGTAGACTCATAGAAGGCATTGCTATGAGCTCTAGGTCTTCAGCTGGACTCATGCAGGGCATTTCCATGGGATCCAGGCCCTTAGCTGGATTCATTGGTCTTAGTATGTGGACAGATTTCCTGAACTCTTTTGTGTATCGTTCTTTGGGTGACTATTATAAATAATCTTATAAAATACGTGTCTTGTATTATATTGTTCCCCTTGCAAAAACATTCTCCCAAACCAACACACATGGGGCTGTCCAGGTCCATCCATTTTCCTGCAAGCAATGTGATTTCATTCTTCATGGCATATATTACGAGGATATACATATATAACTTCATCCCGCCATTGAGGGGAACCTAGGCTGATTCCATGACATTGCTATTGTGAATTGTGCCACAGTAAATACAGACATGCAGGTATCTCTGTAGTATGCTGACTTTAATTCCTCTGACAATATGCCAAGGAGTATTATAGCGGGATCGTATGGTAGTTCTATTTTTAGTTTTTTGAAGAAACTCCCTAGTGGCTGTACTACTTTACATTTCCACTAGCTGTGTGGAAGCATCCTTTTGTCCCCATATCCTCACCAATATTTATGGGTTTTTATATCCTTGAGGACCGCCATTCTGACTGGAGTGAAATGGAGTCTCACACAGTTTTGAATTGTATTTCTCTGATGACTGAACATGTTAAACATTCTTACATATGATTATTGGCCATTTACACTTTTTTTAATTTGTTTTTTGAGACAGGGTCTCAGTATGCAGTTCAGGCTGGCCTTGAGCTCACTTTGTAGCTCAGGCTGGTCTTGAACTCAAAACAATCCTCTTGCCTCAGTCTCCTGAGTGCTGGGATTACAGGCGTGCGCCACCATGCCCAGCTATTTACACTTCTTTTGATAAGTGTACTTCATTTGCTCATGTGGTTGGGTTGTTTGTTCTTTTGGTGTTAAGATTTTTTAATTCTTTATAGGTTTCAGATTTTAATCCTCTGTCAGAAACGTAGCTGGCAAAGATTTCCTCCTAACCTCCGGGCTGTCCCTTCCTTCTTTGTGCTTCCTTTGCTGTGCAGAAGTTTTTACTTTGGTGCAATCCCATTTATAGATGCTTGCTATCATTTCTTGAGCTACTGGAGTCCAATTCAGGAAGTCACTGCCTGTGCGTATATCTTGAAGTGTTTTCCTTATGTTTTTTCCTAGCAGCTTCGGAGTTTCAGGTCTTATATGTAGGCCTTTGGTCCATTTTGAGGTGAATTCGTGGAAAGAGAGATGGGAAAGAGAGATGGGAAAGAGAGAGATCTCATCTTAACCTTCTATGTGTGGATGCGTAGTTTCCCAGCACCATCTGGGGAAGAGGCTGTCTTCTTCCAATATACGTTTTGGCACTTTTGTCAAGAACCAGATGGCGGTAGCTGCATGGGTTTATTTCTGGGTCCTCTATTCTAGTCCACTGGCCCAAGCGTGTTTTGTATTTTAATGGGGCTTCTTCCTTCACCTCCTTGCCTCATACAAATTCCTTTAGGGGCTAACGAGAGGCTAACAGACTGATCATTGGCCCTTCTGAGAGCACCCCATGAGTACAGGGCTAAGGCAGACTCCATACGGAACAAAGATGGCCGCCCCCTGTGGAACCCATGAAAACCCCGTGGCAAGTCAGTCCTCCTGGCCCACCAGTCCCTTCTGGAACATTCCAGGTCTGCGGACCCTTGCTGGGACACAGCGTGCACTCTGAGGCTCACCCGCCAGGACTGCCCGTCACTCCAAGGCCCAGCCGCTGCTCAGCACCAGCCTCCTGTTCCAGGCCACAGTTGTGTGTTTTGCGTGATTTTAAAGAGACGATGATGTGAGTGCCACGTGTACTCCCAAACGGTGAATGTCACAGCTGAAGAAGAAAAGAGCACAGGGAGGTCAGCATGTTTCTAAGAGCATGGATTGTAGAACTAGACTTTCAAATTTCCAGTCCAGTGTGAGCGTGATCTTGCCTATATTCCTTAACTCTTCTGGGCCTCAGTTTACTTATTTGTACAAAAGAGGACAATAACAGTACCCTCCTCATGGGTTTGTTGTGAAGCCCAAAGAATACTTGAATTCACTATGCAGCCCAAGCTGGCCTCAAACTCATGGCAATCCTCCTGCCTCAGCTTCCTGAGTGCAGGGATTATAGGCATGCAACATCATGCCTGGGCTGGGAGTTACAGATTTAACACTTAGGAGTCTTATAAATTACAGAAAAAATTTTTAAAAGTTTACAAATACAGTTTACAAATGATTCAGAGAAAAGTAGTAAGGTGAAAACTCCAGCAAAAAGTATTATAAATTCAATGACAGTGTATAAAAAGCAAAACTACAGAGATAGTAGACCCTCCCCATTTAACAACCGAGTTTTGTTCCTACAACTAGGTTGTTAAATGAATTGGTCGCTAAATGAAGAATTAAAACCAGACTACATGGGAAATACTTAAAGAATCAACAACTGGGATCACATCTTATTAAAATGTTTTGTACATCAAAAGAAATCACCAACAGAGTGAAAAGAAAACCCATGAATTGGGAAAAGATTTTAGCCAATTGTCTCTCAGGCAAAGGACCTCTATCTAGAACATATAAAGAATTTTAAAAAATCAGGTCTCCAAAATTCAAAGACCCAATCCACAAATGAGCATCTGGGATGAATACACACTTCTCAAATGAAGAAATATAAACAGCAAATAAACATATGAAAAAAAGTTCAACATCACTGATCATTTGAGAAATGCAAATTAAAACAACACTGAGATTCCATCTCACCCCAGAAAGAATGGCTAGCATCCAGAGATCGACCAATAACAAATGCTGGCTAGGCTGGCAGGAGAAAGGCACTCTTGGTGGGAGTACGACTGATACAATTACTATGGAAGTCAGTGTGGAGATTCCTCAAAAAACTAATATTAGAGGTCCCATTTCACCCAGTTATCCCCCTTCTGGGTGTTTTTCCAGAAGAACTGAAAACATCGTGCCACAGTGATACATGTGCACTCATGTTTATAGCAGCACAACTTCTAATAGCTAGATTTTGGAAACAATCCAAATGCCCATCAACCAAGGAATGGATAAAAAAGATGTGGTAATTTTATACAATAGAGTATTACTCAGCTATAAAGAAAGATAAACTTGAGGCTTTTATAGGTAAATGGGTGCAACTCAAGACCATACTCATAAGTGAAATAAATCAAACTTGCATGTGCCAACATCATTTTTTTTTTTTTTCCGGTACTGGGAATTGAACTCATGACCTTGTGCTTGCCAGGCAGGCGCTGTGCGGCTGAGCTAAATTCCCAACCCAGAAACATCATATTGTCTCCCTAGTATAAGAAACTGAAAGAGTAAGTAAGATCCAAAAGGTACAATAGATATAGTGAAAAGGAAAGAAACT
>NW_004955583.1:908472-944506 GCF_000276665.1 Chinchilla lanigera
TAGTACAACAACTCTTGATAATCTCCTACCTCTTTTGTCTCTAACTCACTATTATTTGTCTATTTGCTTTCCTGAGGAACTATTTTGTAGATAACAATATGTAAAACAATAACCATTGATAATTTCCTACCATTTTGCCTGTAATTTGCTAAGTCCCCCCTATTATTATGTTATCCTTCTTTTACTCTTTAAATTAAAAAAATAGATAAATAAATAAATGAATCCTGCGGAGCCGGGTGTTGAGAGCGTGGGAGGCGGAGCTTGGGGCGGGGACGAGGTGCGCATAGGAGCTCTCTGTACTTCACGCTCGGCTTTGCTGTGAACCTAAAACTGCGCTAAGATCAAGTTCACTCATTTTAAGAGTATATATGTATATAATATATCAGTAAATTTTAAAAATAATTGTTATATACCCACTTATGTTTAATGCAGTAATACAGGGGACTGCAAATTCTCCAAGCACGAGGAACAGTGTAGAGAGCCGGGCCGCTGAGGAGGAGCAGTGCGTGTGCTGTGAGGAGGGTGGTCGCGGGCATCGAGGTGCCGCCGTGCTCAGTACGGTGGGAGCGTTTTAAAGGGCAGTGAGGCCGCTTTGTTATTTCAGTGTCTTGTTCACAATGTGGGAGAAACGACACACTTCACAATTATTAAATTTATGGTTGAAATTTTAGATGAATCGTATGGAGAAATACACTTTCAAAATTATTTTTTATAATATTTGCACAGAATTTTTTTTTCCCCCAGTACTGGGAATCAAACTCACGACCTCACACTTGCCAGGCAGGCGCTGTGCCACTGAGCTAAATCCCCAGCCCTGTGCACAGAATTGTTACTTATTTCTTTTCTGTGGTGCTGGGCATCAAATCAGGGCCTCTTACACGGTAGCCAAGCACTCTGTCACTGAGCTATGCCCCAGCCTGCACAGAATATTTTAGGGCTGTGACTCAAGCACACAAGGACATGGCTATGCAAAGCGGGGCTCCGGATACCCGACAAAGTCTAGGCAGCCTTGTGAAAGATCTTCAAGTCCAAGGATGACCGCCACCGCTGGGTGGGAGCAGGTAGCAGGAAGACAAGTTGCAAATAATATGTCAATCAGATTGTGTTTCACTGAAAATCTTCTTTTCCTTTTTAAAATTTCTTGTGGTGCTGGAGATTTTTCTTGTGAGTGCGAAGCACATGCCGTACCACTGAGCTACCACGGGTCACATAGGAAGGCACCTTTGAGACTCCTTAGAATGAAGAAGGCTCTGCTTAAGCTGCAAACAGATGAAACTTCAAAAGACAAAGCAGGGTTCTTGCTGAGTTGAGGTGAAGTGAGAATCAGGAACTTTGGCATTTCCCTCATAAAACTTTCAGCACAAGTCACGCAAGGATCAGTTTCAAATCTATGCCACGTGTTTCTAAGTTGTCTACTTTATGTAAGTGCTTTGTCTCTGAGTTCTTCACACTCTGATGCACGAATCCCTTGCTGTACAAAACAAACACACGTTCTAAGCCCTTGGTTTCTGTGTGACGGCTCCTTCCTTCCCGGTCATCAGAACGAACTCTCAAATAGCCGCTCAGAACCTGGCCTCAGCCCATCAGTTTTGCAAGGTCTGCTGCACCCCAGCGTTAACTCTCCTGACCTGTCCCTTCTGATGACTCTTCTGTCTTTTTTTAAACCCCACATGGCTGAGCCTCCTCGGTTTCCATGGTTTTATATTTGTGTTAGTGTCTTGGTTACTTTTCTCTCATTGCTAAGACAAAATACCTGATGCCCAAAGTTAAGGAAGGAAAGGTTCATTTAGCTTACAGTCTGTGGAGGTCTCAGTCGGAGTTTTGTTGGCTCTGAGGCAGGGTGGCACATGGCAGAGGGGCAACAGTTCATGGCAATGGGAGATACCACAGGCACCAAGAGCAAAAAGGGGCAAAGGGGAGGCGCAAACCTCTTTTCTTCCCTCATATTGTATGCAGGCTACCTGCCCTAGGGCGGGCGTAGCACTCATACCCCCAGTCCCAGCACCAGACAATGAACCAATCACAAGCTCTAGATTCAGCCACCTCTGAAAAGCCACACCTCCAGCTGCACGAGGCTTTGGGGGCAACATTCAGATACAAACATAATAGTTAGTTAGCTTTCCGATACTGTGACAAAATACCTGAGAATAGCAATTTAAAGAAAGAAAGATTTACCTGTGCTCATGGTTTCAGAAGTCCTGGGTCAGCTGATTCTATTGCTTTTAGATCTGTGGTGAGGCAAAAACATGTGGTGGGAGGGCCTGACAGAGCAGAGCTTCTCACTTGTGACAGCCGGGAAGTGGAAAGAGAGAGAGCCCAGGAGGAAGGGAATAAGGACAAAATCTTCTCCCCCAGGCACACCCCCGTAACCCTCTCCCTTCAACAAGGCTCCACCTCTCAAGTGTCCACCACTTCCTAACGATGCCATCAACTTACGAGTCCATCAAAGCGTTAGTCAGCTGCTGAAAGTGGAGCTCTTGTGCTGTAGCCGTCTTCTAAGAGTCCTGCCAAACTTTCACAGCGCAACCCTTTGGGGGACCCTCCCGACCCAGACCGTAACAGTATTCTAGGTACTTTTCAACAGTGATGCTTGCAGAATTTCTATATAGGACTCGGGTGGGACCAGACAATCTGGTTAGGAGTATGTTAGTAAGCTTTCTTTTATTTCCAACTACTGAGGTAATTTATAAAGGGAAAGGGTTGATTTTGGCTTACAGTTTTGGAGGTGTCAGTCCATGGTGGACTGGTGCTGTTGCTTTGGACCCATGGTAAGGACACATGGTGGAGCAAAGCTCCTCACTTCACAGGGGCCAGGAAGAAAGGATGGGAGGGAGAGGGTCTCACTATGCCCTATACCAAGGTCATGTTCCCAGTGGCACCACTGCATAGGTGCCATCTCTTAAAGTTTCCACATCTCCCCATGTGCCATGCTGAGGACTAAGCCCTACACACATGGCGCTTTGGAAGACACTTACCCAATGCTACGCAAGGAGACAGGAAGGGGCTGCACCCTAAGCTCCACTTCCGGAGACTCCTGGAAAGCAGGGAGAGGGCCCCGAGAAGAAGCATTGAGCTTCATGTGGACCGGATAGTCACCTCCGAGAGACCTTTAACTGTTTTTCTTTTTGTTGATTTTTACATTAAGGCTTAAATTAAGTGGTAATATGTGCAAATAGGTGCAAAGTGGACAGGTCCTGTGTTCAAGTCATTGAGCTTTAACTATGCACCACTCCAGCACCTGCCCTCCAGGTCAAGACTGCTGCGTCCCCTGCACCCCAGAAGGTTCCTTCCTGCCCCTCCCACACTATCACCCTCAGAGGCAGCCCCAGTTCTGACCACCGTCACCATCAGTTCACTTCTGCCTGTACTAGACGTTCACATAAATGGAATCCCACAGGGCGCTCTCCAAAAGAGACCCTTTGAAAAGGAAATGAAGCAGACATAGCAATATTTGGCAGACTTAAATTGGTATCCCCATCCTTCCCCATGCCCCCGTCATCAGTGAAAACAAGAGTTTAATGGCTAAGCCAGATTAGTCGCAGCAGAAGAAGTCACATTTTTTTCTTGCGTCTCTGGGTTTACGCGGTGTCAGCTACAGCACGCCGCTGGTTGTGAAGCCTCATGTTAGACACTCACACGAGTTAGGACCCCTGGCAAAGACTGACTCAGGAAGCTGGTCATCCAGCGCCCTCCTCCCCTCATCCACCACTTGCCTTACCCAGTGCCCACCTTCCCACCCTCGCAGAGTCCGGGGTGAGTGGACGGGTCATTCACAGAGCTGCGTCCTCCAAACCTCCACCTCCCCGAACAGACGCTTTTGACCTTTAACTTCCACTGGCTTCCTTTACTTCTCTTGGGAAATGAGGCACTGGCCAGAGAAACAGCTTCCAGATCTCTAGCTCAGCAGGCGGCTCTCTCCACAAGGGTAGGGCACACACTCTGCTTCCCGCCCTGCTTGTGCTCGCGTCTGCGTCCTCTGACCGGACAGCTTGTCCCTCTCTTCCACCTCCATCCCTCCAGAGAACCTCTCTGGAAGCAGGCTGAACAGCAAAAGCACAGCGATGCCCCTACGCAGGCAGAGAGGACCGCAGTTCTGGCCTCCCTTGCCCAGTAGCAGTTGTAAGCCCCATAGCAGTGCCTGCTAGGAAAGAGAAGAAAAGAAAGACGCAAACTCTGGAGTGCCTGCGCCCATCCCACCCCAAGGCTGCCCGAATCCTGTCTTCTTCCTGCGACTGTATTTTCTGGCCGGGCCCTGGCGGGCAGCCCCTTACTCTGCCGCTGTGGCCCGTCTTTCCTCTGGCCAGGGCCTTCCCCCGGACAGCCCCACCATATCATTTCAAGGTGAGAAGAGGGAAATCTCTCCGCTGCTTCCTGGTTCCTGAAGCTGCTTCTCTTTGGACTCCCGGGACCCAGAAAGCGATTTAGCAGCAGGTGAGTGCCAGGGAAGGGAGGCTCCAGGAAGTCTGAAGGAGACAGGTTTTCCGGAAGCAAAGACAGCCCCCCTTTTGCGAGCTGAGCCTGATCCTGCCCATGGCTCCGACGCCATCAGGTAGTAAATCCACAGGCACCTCCCGCTGTCCGCGTGCGGCTGGCTCCCTTTTCTTTTTTTTTTTTTTGGTTTTTTTTTTCCGGTACCAGGAATTGAACTTATGACCTCAAGCTTGCCAGGCAGGCGCTGTGCCACTGAGCTAAATCCCTAGCCCTGTCTCCCTTTTCTTCACATCTTGTATAAATGTTTTCAACTGGAAAATTCTAGCTGCAACTGTCCTCTTATTTCCAAATTAGAACCAGGTTCGGAGTCTAAACGTTCCTTCCTCAGATCTTGTCCGAATTGAAGTCCTTGATTCATCCTCTCAGAGGTGCCCTGATGGAGTGTTGAGCCCTGGGGTTCAGGGCTCAGACACCCCAGAGTCTACCGAGGCTGTGAAAGGGGAAAGCCCTGGGAGACCCGTGCCCATCCGCTGGCAAAATCATTGCTTATCAGACAAACGAAAGTTAAAACCAAGCTGAGATACCAGTACCCGCGTGCGAAAATGACCAGAATTTGCGTGACTGACGGTGCCCAGCACTGGCCAGGGTGCTGACAGCTGAAGGGCTCGTGCGTTGCTAGCAGGAGTATAAACAGATACAATTATTTTGGGAAAATGTTCAGCAACGCTAAATTTAAACACCCCGTAACCCAGCAATTCCTCTCCGGGTGTATAAATACATACCCGGCAGACACGAATGCCTGCAGCACCGAAGGCCGTGTTTCACAGCAGCGCACTCATGAGGGCGCCCAGCTGGGACTTACCGCAGTCTGCTGTGTTAGTTTTGGGTTTTGACTTCCTGCACGGTGCTGTGCTGGGCCACTGCGTGTGTGAGAAGAGGCAGGGGGTAGAAATAAACCACGGGGCTGAGGACCTGTACCTCTCGCCAAGGGCTGCGGGGCCGCTCACCGCTGTGTCCTGGGCCAGGAGAAGTGACTTTCTCACAGGTGGCAGAGGGGCCACCGCTGCTGGCCCGAAAGCCCAGTGAGACGCGCAGACTCCGTTTTCCCAGACTCATCTGAAGCCTCCCTGCCACCTCAGCTCTGCTGCCCTAAATGCGCGCAAGAGCCTGGCAAGGGAACAGATGAGGGTCGAAAACAGTCCCGCCGTCTTGGGCCTGACTTCCCCACAGCTGCCGTGGCCTGTGGATGTGGCCCGGCCTCTGGGGTAGCCCGAGGGAGCACTCCTGTTCCGCGGCCAATGCCGGGGCTCTGAGGATCGTTTCCCCCGTGTCTCTCCAGCGCAGTCTCCCTCAGCCACCGTTACTATCTTAGCATCCCTGCACAGTCTGTCACTGGGCACCTGCTCCCCGCCCTTCCCTCCAGCAGCCTCGTGGTGCCAGGCTCCTGCACCGTGACAGCTCCCCTCACTGTGGCTCCTTCGGCTGTGGAACGCAGACACCCCACTTCCCATGAGCGAGGAGTCACCCAGCTTTAAGCTGGCCAGCCCGAGGTCCCCATTTCTGAAGTTCACCATCCCGAAATCTCATTATACCAAGTACTGGAACAGCTTCTCTTCTTTTTTTTTTTTTTTTTTTTTGGTTTTTCTCCGGTACCGGGAACCGAACTCAGGACCTTGTGCTTGCCAGGCAGGTGCTTTTGCCGCTGAGCTAAATCCCCAGCCCCCAGCTTCTCTTCTGAAAACAGAAAATCATTGGATATTTCAAAGATAAAGGAATCCAAGAAAGAGATGCTGATGAAACTGCTGGAAAAGCAGGGGCGTGAATGTTAGGGGACAGCTAACAGTTTTCAGGTTTGTCACGGTGGACGGCTGCAAATCCTCACCAGGAGCCACTGGGGCTGCAGAACTCGTGAGAGTCCGCGTCACCCGGGAGCACGACGCTTGCCTGGAAGACGCGTGCGGGCAGCCTGGAGGGTGGGCGTCCCAGGTGCGGCCCCGGCTTACAGGGCAGAGGGCAACGCTCAGCACAAGGTATCCAATGCCAGTGGCGGCCGCCGGCACAACTCGGGGTGGGCAGGGCCGCTGTGGCACCGGAGAAGACAGATTAAAACTAGAGAGAGAAAGCAGACTTCTCGTCTAGACGTCTTAAGGCATCCAAACTAGAACCTGCTAAAGTTACAGGACAGGGCAGAAGGAATAGAATTCAGGTCATTCCTAAAAGAACTTTAAAAAAATGTTTTGGCCAAAGTCAGACAAAGAAAAATTCCAAAGTTATACTGCACCTCTGTGATTTTTTATATGCAGATGTTTGGGTCCTAAAGTTTCTAACACAGGCGCAGCGAGCTCTCGTTCTGTAAACAGGACGGTGCCCCCAGGCTCCCGAGCCCGTCTCCTCCCATCTGTCAGGGTCACTGACAGCTGTGCCCGGCGACCCTCCTGGAGCTCGCTCACTCTACGGGCCGGCCCTCCCGTGAAACACTGCTCTCAGTTCGGTTTGGATTTGACCCTGGTGAGCCCTGGCAGCTTTGGGAGAGGCCCCCGGGTCTCTGGAAGAGGAGGGCATAGTTGCAGATGCCTCAGCCTGAAGGGGTCACTGGGATTCTGGGAGAAATGTCTGGGAAGGATGCTTCTCTCTATAGAGACCGAGAACGTGGCTCAGGAGCCAGAGCCCCCGGCCTGAGTCCTGACTCTACCACTTGCCAGCTTTAGGAGCCAGAGCGAGGTGAGCTGAAGCTGCTCTGTGCCTCAGTTTCCCCATTTGTAAAGTGGGGTCTCGTGGAACCCATGGCGCAGCGTAGCTGTGAACGTGAAGTGACCCGGTGTCTGAGGAGCACGTGAAGGATGACCGGACACGGAACACTCAGTAAAAACTGTTACAAGCTGCAATCGCGTTGCTTGTGGGTGTCTCGGGGAGGAGGGGAGCACACACCTTTGGGGCGGCTTTTATAGAAGCTACTTTTGTAGAGCAGTCATACTACTCGCTTAGATGCCGTGTCTATTCAGGACAGTTTTTGGAGGCAGGTGGAGACGAGGGGAAGGTGAGCCTTCCACAGGGCTGCTACCCCTTTTCAAAGATGGATCAGGGCCATATAAAATTTTTCTATAATACTAGGGAGGCTGAAGCAGGAAGATTACAGTGAGTTCAAGGCCAGGCTGTCCTACACGGCAAGATCCTTTCTCCAAAAAAGTGTTTTAAATTAATAAAATGTTTCTGTATCTGGGTGGTGAGGGTCATTGGCAGGACACATCCCAGGACATTTTTCCCTCTAAGAAGTCTGATTTTTATTCTTTGTGGCCTGTCCAATTTCAAACTTAGCCCAGGTAGAGCAGAGTTTATGCTTAGGGTTAGAGAAGTGGCCTCCAGCCAGGAACGAGACAGTGCAGCTCCCTTTTTTCTGCTCTACTCCGGGCTCTGGTCCAAAGCCAGGAGCTCCGCGCACCCCTGCAGCCTCTTTGTCTCCCTGCTTGTCACTGCCTGCGCTGGACTCTTCCTCCCGGGGGCAGAGGGTCCTGTAGCAGGCGGCTCCTCCCTGCAGGAAGGAGGCTCCCTGGGCAGCACACAAACCCCAGTCAGGCTGAACGAGACTGAAAGTGCGTTGAGAGGAGGGAGGGAAGGCGTCCTGGCTTCCAGCCGAGAATTCTCAGGTAAAAAGAAGAAAATGCTCAGCCACATCGCTCCTCCTGCTGCTGTTGCCCAGTGCTGGGGGCAGGAGAGTGACTCACTGGGGAGAGAGGACGACCGCTCCCCATGGCCGGAAGAGACGGGACCGGGAAGCCTGCAGTCGGACTCTCTGGGGACCCAGGCAGGGCGGGCCCCAAGCACAGCTGTGGGTCAGGCAGTGACCCCGTGAAGCTCCAGGCCCTGTCGTGTACTCAGCTCCTGCTTCGGGAAGGGAGCCCTGCTCTCTCTCTCCCTCTGCCTCTGCCTCTGTCTCTCTCTCTCATCCCCTTTTGAGAAGATGCACTGCTTTTACAGATGATTGGATAAAGAAAATGTGGTAGCTCTATATAACGGAAAACTATGCGGCTATAAAGAATGACACATTTGAGACATTTGTAGAGAAATGGATTCACCTGAGAAATATAATGCTGAGTGAAATAAACCAGATATACGAGCTTAAAAATACTGTGTGGTGTCTCATTTGAGCGAGGCAAAGCACAAAGAGGATGACAGAGGGTGGGTGGAAAGGGAAAGGGGACGGATCTTGCTTCAGGGAAGCGGACCCGGGGACAAGGGCGAAGGGGAGGAGGGGGGAGGGGAAACGAGGGGAACACAGACGTGCTGCGTACAGGACCCTGTAACCCAATTCATGTAAACGCAGCACCGGAACTGAGCTGAGTCAGTACTACCAATAGGAATGAAAAAGGGGGCAGGGGAATTGGAGGAGGAGGGAAGGGAGAGGGAGGGGAGGGATTAAAAAAAGAAAGAAACATGCTGTAATGTGTACCATATAGCATTTCCCCAAGACCACTGCAAACTACGTGAGCGGCAAGCATGTTCAAATAAAATAAAAAATTTTAAAAACAAAATAAATAAGTACCTAAAGACAGAAAAGGAAATGTACTGCTTTGATCATTTACATTTTATTACAGTTTCTGTATTTCCGCTCTCCTGAGACATGAAAGAATCCAGCCCTCCTGGAGGACTTTCAGGGATCAACTGCAGGTGGGAAATCACAGTTTGAGGGACCCAAAACCCAAAGCGAAGCCAGTATGGATGCTTCTGTCCCTGAGAAGAAACACCCCGGGCCTGAGGCGGGTGTGGAGAGCCCAACCCAGGGCGGCTGCTGCCCGCCCCATCAGGCCACACCCACACCACCCACACAGTGCTGCCCCAACCACCTTGGGCCTCACCTGCCTCCCCTTCTCCCCTTCAGCCCCGGGAGCTGCCTCATTCTAAACCTGTGTGAGGCTGTGACCTGAACATAATCTCTGCTGTGAGTCACAGCTCCTGCCTCCCTTGTTTACCAGCGCCCCGGACGCAGACGAGAGGAGACTCCCACAGGAGTCAGAATCGCTCAGGCTCCCAGAGCAGCTCTGCTGAGGGTGGGGTCTGGAGAGACCAGGCCTCGCAAGGGCAGGACCAAAGGCTGGGTGACCAGATGCTCCAGCAGTATGACTTAGCTCTGGGCAATCTAGGTTGTGGGCTAAGAGGATTCCTTATGAAATATGTTTTATTAGAATTAGATCCAAAGGGACTGGGGATGTAACTCCGTGGCACAGTGCCTGCCTGGCAAGCTCGAGGCCCTGAGTTCAATTCCCAGCAACAAAAGAAAAAGAAAAAAAAAAATCCCAAAAGGCAGATGAATCTTACATAAATCCAGCCACACTCCTTAAGCAAGTTATGTCCTTTAGATAGAAGAGCTATGACAAATACAGATGAGACAAGCATCGATGATACACATGAAAGGAGCTCGTTCTTGACTAGGAGCAAGCCAAAACGTTTGCACTAAGGGCCGGGAGGTTAGCCCTGAAGACAAGAGGAGGTGGTGCTGCCTGTGATGCAGGGCCACTGAGGGCCGTGTCGCTGCAGACGCAGGCCACAGCAGAGCTGCTGCTCATCACCCGCTCCTCATCCTGACCCCGCCTGGCTGCACTGATTCAGGGAATCCAGCAGCAAAGCCACCTGGGAATTATCCTCGCATCCCTGGCCACGGGCACTGCCACTGCCGTGCTCCAGGGTGAACTTGGCCTCCCGGAGACCCAGAGTGCGAAGGACGCCGCAGGAGGGAGGATAGGTGAGCAGAGGCTCACAGGGAAGGGGCAGGAAAGGCTGAGAGCTGTGAGGATGCCGGAGCCCCCAGAGGCACATGGGGAGAGCGGGAGAGAAAGGAGAGGAGCAGGCAGCAGAGAAGCTGTGAGAGAAGGCAGAAGGAGAGAAAGAAGGGAGGACAGAGAGGGACAAGGCAGACAGAAAGAGCAGCGACACCCACCATGCAGTGAGACTCGCTCGGAGCCAGAGCAAGGTGCCCGGACCATGCGGAGGAGCAGACGCTGTCCTGAGACCGTGCCTGAGGCAGCTGGGTCCAAGGAGGGAGGAGACAGCAACACTTGGGGTGGTCCCCCACACAGGAATTTATATTTTTGTGTTAATTACTACCTGATAAGTCTCCAAAAGGAACCCCGCCCCTCGCAAAGAGAAAAAGCGCCCGGCCCCAGGTGCCCTGCCCACTCCACTTCACTTCCCTAATGGCCCAACCGCAAAGGCCAACCCCACCCATAAAAAGTACCAGATGTTCTTGCAAGATCAACTGCTCTAACCACAAAACCTCTCTCTTGGCTGTTCTGGCCTGCGAGCAACCTCCCGGAAAAAACCCTAAAGCTTTGCACAGCTCGGGGCTGTCTGGGTCCACTAGGCTCTCCCGCCTAATAAAGACTCCTCTCGTGTTAGACAGTCTGGTTCGGTTCTGTGTGGGTCTCGGTTCGATCGTTTAGTGCCGAGACCCAGGAGGGACACCAAGGCACCCGCCGGTCCCTCCTGACCGGGGACCGCTCCCCAGCTCCACGTGCAACCACCTCTGAACGGAGCACGAGCCCCGGACCCGCCACACTGCTGATGCCGCCATCCACCCAGGCCGTCTCTGTCCTCTGTAAGTGTCTCTCTGTCTTTTTACGCCCCGTGGCCGACAGAGCCCCTGGGCCACTCTCACCCGACACGCCCCCTCCCTATTCCCTTTTTCCTTCCCCTCCCGTTCCTCTCCCCCCTTCTCCCATTAGCCCTCTTCTCTATTTCCGTTCTCATCGCTGCTTTGAGTTCTTGGAGGCTTTCCTCACAACCCCCTTCTCCAAACCCGTCTCCTGCCGGTCTCCTTGAATGGCTCGACTGTGAGTTCCTTCACGGCTCATTTTCTGACTTCACTTATAACCACTTCACCTGCTACTCCTTCCTCCTTCCTTCCATCCTCTCCCCCTCCCTCCCTCCTTCCTCCCCTTCTCCCGATCTCAGCTGACCCTCTCCCAGAGACGGCTCGCTCGTTCCCCAGGCTTTATGCCTCTCACTCCCTTCAGCCTCACTCCAAAGACCTGTCGACAGGCCGAGTCATCCTCACTCATCCCCCAACCCCCTCCCCGACCGGAGACGTCCGCTCAGGGGGCTTGGGTGTCTCGGTCCATGTGGGACTTCTCGTGGTCAACCAGGATCACCTGTCTCATCCCTCTTCTAGTCTCACTCCCCCCACTCTTCCTCACTATGGGAAATTCTACCTCACGCTCCTCCTATAATTCCTCAGTCCTCCACTGCCTCCAGTCAGTCCTCCGAGGGCCCTTGGGTCTTACAGAACTTAAAGTCAAATGTCTCACTTTCCTCTGTCAAATGGCCTGGTCACAATACAAACTAGACAATGGTTCTATTTGGCCACCTGAGGGTACCCTAGACTCTAACGTCTTGTGCGATCTACATAACTTCTGTCGCCGAAATGGTAAATGGTCTGAGACACCCTATGTCCAAGTTTTATTTGCCCTTCGTGACTGACCCCAACTCTGCATTTCTTGCTTGCCAGGTCTCCTGTCTCTCGATGTTGCTTGCCAGAAGATGCCACTTCTCTCTCAGCCTTTCCCAAGCCTCTCGGTGACCCGCCCCCTCGCCATTGGCCCCATCCCAGGCCCACCTGGAGGCATCTCCTCCGTGTGGATCTCCCAGTCCCTCTTCACCCATGCTGTCCCCCGCACCACCTTCTTCTCCTTCTCCCTCCCCACCTCCTCTCTATCCACCCCTTCCACAGACCTCCTCGACACTCTCTTCTCCCCATTGTCACACACCCACTCCAAGTCCCTACTGGCACCCAATCTCCAGTCTTCCTCACCCTCTGGCTTTTTCGACATTACGACAGGTAGCAGGAGCTGAGGGCTTAGTATATGTCCACCAGCCCTGGTCACTCTCTGACCTTTCCCAATTAGAAAAATTCTTAGGCTCCTTCACATGAGACCCATCTACCTATATAAAAAAATTCTAATACCCAACTCAAATGTACCAACTTACATGGAATGATCTTTACACCCTCCTCTCTTCCACTCTCACCCCCGGAAGAAAAAGATACAATTTGGTTAGCAGCCCAGGGTCACGCAGATGAGAGGCACTGCACTGACTAAACCTTCCTCCAAGTAAATAGGCGGTCCCCCAAGTCGACCCCAGACGGGATTATCAGCCTAACTCCCCAGGACCCCTAGCCTGAGACCAAATGGTTATCTGCCTGCTTGCCAGCCTCCAAAAATCCACCTGTAAGGCAGTTAACTGGGACAGACTCCAAAAAATCACCCAAGATCCCACTGAAAACCCCGCCACCTTTATGGCACGCTTTCACAGGCACTCACCAAATTTACCCACCTTGATCCCTCTTCTGAAGAGGGGCAACTAGTCCTAAACACCTCCTTCATTTCACCACCAGCCCCAGATATTAGCAAAAAGCTAAAGCATCTTGAGAAGGGTCCCCACACCCCCCCACACCATGAACTGCTTAGCCTGGCCTTCAAGGTCTTTAACAGCCACAAGGATGCAAAAAAGGAGAAAAAACTTCCTGCACCAAGCAGAAGTGCCAACTCCTCGCAGCAGCCCTCAGGCCTCAAAACCCCAAATAGTCTAATAAGACACCCAGCAAACAACTGCCAAGACCTTGTTTTAAGTATAGACAAGAGGGATGCTGGGCACGGGAGTGTCCTAATCCATGCCCTCCTCCAGGACCCTGTCCACAATACAAACAGAAAGGGCACTAAAAGGTGGATTGCCCCTTTCTACAGCAAGAGGGGCCCTCCGCCCCAGCCCAGCCTCCCACGCCACAACCGTCTCTGATGGACTTGCTGGGGCTAGCCAGAGAGGACTGACTGGGCCTGGGTTCCCACACCCCCACTGAAGAGGCAGACGAGGTCCTGCTGACATCTGAGGAGCCCAGGGTACGAGTCCAGGTGGCAGGTAAGTCAATTTCCTTCCTGTTGACACGGGGGCCTCATGGTCCATCCTCCCAAATTATGCCAGACAAACCTTTCTGTCACAGATCGTGGTGGTAGGGGTTGAGGGCCTTCCCCAACTCCCACACTCAACAGGACCCTTGTCTTGTTTGATTGGCCAAAAACAGTTCACCCATTCCTTCCTAGTAATGCCTAGATGCCCCACTCCCTTGTTGGGGTGAGACGCTCTCACCAAACTCCATATAACCCTTTCCTTCCCAAAGGCCCTCACGCCGTCGCTACTTCTAGCCATTCTCCTGTTCTCTTCACCCCTAACGTCCAATACAACCTCTGACCTCCCCCCTTTCCTGGCCCATAAGATAGACCCCACTCTCTGGGATACCTCACAACCCACCATAACACAACACCACAGCCCAGGAATTGTAACACCCTTAGACCCTTCTCACTTCCCTAATTGCCCCCAATTCCCCATCTCACATAAACATTGCCTGGGCCTAAAACCTCTCATAGACCGACTCCATACCAACAAACTGCTCACCCCTATCCACTCCCCCTATAATTCTCCCAACCTCCCTGTCATTAAGCCTAATGGGTTCTATAGACTAGTCCAGGACCTCCACCTTATCAATTCAGCTGCCTGCCCTGTCACCCCTGTAGTTCCTAACCCCTACACTCTTCTCAACCACATCCCACTAAACACAACCCATTTCTCAGTTCTTGATCTCAAGGATGCCTTCTTCACTATTCCCTTACACCCCTCCTCCTATCCCCTGTTCACTTTCACCTGGGAAGACCCCACCATACACACCACTTCACAACTACTTGGACTGTCCTCCCACAAGGTTTCAGGGATAGCCCATATTACTTTGGTCAGGCTCTCATGACTGACCTAGCCATGCTAGACCTCAAATCCAGCCACCTGATCCAATATGTTGATGACCTGCTTCTATGCAGCCCCTCTCTTTACCTCTCACACCTTCACACAATACTCCTTCTAAATTTCCTCTCTAAAAGGGCATACCGCATCTCCAAAGCTAATGCACAGCTCTCCCTCCCCTCAGTCTGCTACCTGGGGTTCCAACTTACCCCCACCACAGGAGATCTCAGTGTTGACTGTAGAGTGACCCTTCATGCCCTAATGCCCCCCTCACCAAACAACAGATCCAATCCTTCTTTGGCCTGGCAGGATACTTCTGCCTGTGGATCGCCCGCTTCGTGCCCCTGGCTAAACCGTTATATGATGCCATTCGGAGGAACCCCTCTCCAATCTTGCCCTTGTCCTCAGCGCCTTTACCCAAATCAAAATCCAGCTTCTCCAAGCACCGGCCCTCCCAGATCCTACTCTTTACCTCAGAGTCTCAGGGCATAACTTTGGGGGTTTGAGGTCAATACAAAGGCCAAGACTTCACACCCATAGCATATCTGTCCAAACAGCTTGACCCTGCTATACGAGGCTGGTCTCCTTGCCTTTGGGCCCTAGTGGTGGCCATCACCCTTACACAGGAGACACAAAAATTAACCCTCCAGGGACAACTTACCGTCTATTCCCCGCACCACCTAACTGACCTTCTCTCACATAAGGCTCTACACCTCCTGGCCCCTCTCACCTCCAGCTCTTCCACCTCACCTTTTTTTTTCCCACCTCACCTTTATTGAAAACCCACAGGTCTCCTTAAAACTCTGTGGCGCTCTCAACCCTGCATTCCTCCTTCCCCTCGCAGATACAGAACCCAGCCACTCATGCCGCGAGTCTCTAACAGACCTCATTCCTACCGCTACCTCTATACAGATGCAACCTCTTCCCTAGGCCCAACACACCTGGTTCATAGACAGGAGCTCCTCCTTGGGTTCAGACGGACCCAGAGCAGGCTACGCCATAGTCTCCCTAACCCAAACCATCAAAGCCAACCCCCTTCCCTCCGGCACCTCCTCACAAAAAGCAGAACTGATAGCCCTCACCTGGGCTCTGACCCTAGCTACAGGGACCACCACTAACATTTACACAGATTCCAAATATGCCTATCATATAGTCTACTACCACGCAGCCATCTGGGCAGAGCGTGGCTTCATCACCACCAAGGGCTCCTCCATTCAAAATGGCAAGCTTATCTTACAACTTCTCTTGGTCACCACCTGTCCAACCCAGGCAGCCACCATACATTTCAGAGGTCACCAGCAAGTACTGATGAGATCACAATGGGAAATGCCCAAGCAGACAAAGCAGCCAAGCTGGTGGCCCTTCAACCGTGGCCACCCCCACACCTCACATGTGATACTCTGGCCCTAGCTGCCCCTCCTTTATAGCCTACCAGGTTCACTTATTCAAACACCCAGCTCAGGCAATTATGCCAGAGAGGTGCTTCGGCTAGCCCAGAGGGCTGGCTCCTTTTGGAAGGAAAATTTTGCCTCCCAGATGACCACACCAAGCAGTTCCTCACTCAAATACACAACTCCCTACACATAGGATGAAGACCACTCAAAAAACTTCTTGATCCCATCAAGAAGTTTACCCAGGACAAACCTCCATCTTACAAGACTTCTCTTCACAATGCACTGTATGCTCTAAATCCAACCCACAGGGCACTCTACGACCTCCTCCCACTTTTTCCCCCCACTAGTTTTGGGGAGCCTTACCAGGACAGGATTGGCAAATTGATTTCACCCACATGCCCAGACACAAAAAATTCAGATTCATCCTTACCTGGGTAGACACCTTCACAGGCTAGACTGAGGCTTTCCCCACCTCACATGAAACAGCTGATACCATGACACAGGTCCTCCTCACAAAGATCATCCTCCACTTTGGTCTCCCACATTCCATTCAGTCTGACAATGGGCCAAGCTTTGTCTACCAGATCACCCAACAAGTTTCCAAGGTCCTGGCTATCCATTGGGCCCCACATACTCCCTACCATCCCCAATCATCTGGTAAAGTAGAAAAAGCTAATCATCTTCTCAAAATACACCTCTCCAAACTCCATGGAAACCCAGCAGTCCTTCTACCCATGGCCCTAACCTAACTCTGCACTGCCCCGCTGCCAACCCTCTGGTCTCAGCCCTTTTGAGCTTATGCATGGGCGACCCTTCCTTTTGCAACTTCCTCCGACTGACCCTAGTCCCCTTGCCAGCTATCTGCCCCTTCTCTCCCTGACCCGCAACCTCCTACGTTCCCATGCAGATCAGTGCCTACCTAAACCTGACAAAACCTCAGTGACTCTACGGGTCCAGCCTGGTGACCAGGTGCTCCTCAAGGATTTATCGGCCTCAGCTCCTCATCCATGCTGGTCAGGCCATTCACTGTGGTCCTCAGCACACCAACTACCGCCAAGCTTCTCAAGAAGCCAGCCTGGGTCCACCTCTCTGCTCTCAAGAGGGCGCCCACACCGGCCGATCCACAGCCAGATAAGCCCTCCTGGTCGTCCCAGGTGCTCTCTCCCACTAAACTTCTCCTAAGGCACTCCGATACCTTAGACTCCATCCCAGAATGAGTCCCATTCTCCTTCTCCCTTTCCTCCTGGGGGTTCATATGCTACCCAATCTCCAACGTCCCCGTTGGCGTTTCTGGGCCAAGTCCACCAGTGGCAACACGCTCACGTTTACTGACTGCCCTGTCGCAGGCTGTAGTGGGCCAATTACCCTAAACGTCGACGCCTGTGCAGAGTCTGTCTGCCACATCCACAGCTCTACCAGTGCACACAACCTAAACCGCGAACGCGGCTTTACCCCTTGTAACAAATATGCTTGTTTCTCGAGCGCCGACTGGGCCCCTGGGTACTGTCCCTCCTACTGCTCCACCTGGTCAGACGTTAAAGCCTACCAAGGATACTACTCCTCAACAACCTGGCCTTTCAAATTTGCCATTGGCCAACCAAATCCCGGGGCTTGCCTCTTTGCAGGATACCGATTCTCAAATCAGAGCTGTCTCTCGGACCAGTGTAACCCCACCTACATCACCATCCAAAATCCCTGGGACACTCCCTGGGAGACTAAGGGCATCTATATATACCTCCGTATAGATGTCCATGGTACAGACCCTTGCCTCACGCTCAATATCTACCGAGAATTATATACCCCCCCACCTTTATCGCCAAGGCTCCAAAGATTTCAAACAAAACTCAACTCCTCCCTACTCCACGCCCCTTCCCTAACTAACTTCACCCAGATTCTCTTTCAGGCTATTCATGCGACTCCCTCTAACTTGTCAGAGAGCTAGATCTGCACCTCCCTGCTAGACCCCACAGTGACCATTATCCCCTGGTATCGTAACTCCTCCACGATATGCTCTACCCAAAGCTCCCTGCGACAGACCCCCCAGCTCTATCTTCTCCCAGGGGCTAATCTCACTTGTTACAGAAAGTTCAAAACTGACAGTTCTATACCCTGCAACCAAACCATCACCTCACCCCCAAGTTCTTCTACCCCAGCTACACATCCCCGTTATTTCCTATCCAACTCCCAGCTCCTCTCCTGTTATCATCCCAACATGACCTGCCTCCCCGTCCTTCCCCTTCCTAATCTGCAGATCTATACCAACTCTGAGTTCACAGAATAGTTCCTCCACTCACCTGGGTGCTCTCAGGGCAGCGTTTCTATCGGGGTTGTCCTGGGAGCTTCTGTTTTGGTGGCAGCCCTTGGGACATCCGCCTTGGGTATATCCATAGGCCTCAGCCTTCAGCTCAGTAAACAGCTGGCTAACCACATTGACCATGTCTCCTCCACCTTCAATTTAGTCTATTCACAGTTAGACCAACTAGCAGCCGTCGACCTCCAAAATAGGCACACCCTCGACCTCCTCCCAGTGGAGAGGGGTGGAACTTGCCTGTTTCTGGGAGAAAAATGCTGTATTTATGCCAACCAGTTGGGTCTCGTCCAAGAAAAAAATCCAACAGATGCAAGACCAGGCCCATCTCCTCTGCTGAGGGCTTTCTTCTGCTGCTCCAGGAAGCTCTGGGTTATGGACATCCCTTCTCCCACAGCTGCTCCCACTCCCCTCACGGCAATCTGCCTTCTCCTCCTTGCAGCCCCCTGTGCTATCTCCCTCGTTTGCAACACTGTCCAAAAACTAACAACCAAAAATTTTAACCTTATGCCTCTTTCAGATCCCCAATTCCAGCCGGTAGTTCTAGAGGACCCAGATGAGTCCCCTTGACACTGCCCCAGTCCAGCAGGAAGTAGTCACTGAGGAGACACTTCACCCTTGTCCCTATTAGATCAAGTCTGGGATGATAAGTCTCTGAAAGGACCCCCCCCCCACCCCTTGCAAAGAGAAAAAGCGCCCAGCCCCAGGTGCCCTGCCCACTCTACTTCACTTCCCTAATGGGCCCAACTGCAAAGGCTGACCCCACCCATAAAAGTACCAGATGTTCTTGCAAAATCAACTGCTCTAACCACAAAACCTCTTTCTTGGCTGTTCTGGGCCACGAGCACCCTCCCCCCAAAAAAACCCTTAAAAATCCAAAGCTTTGCGCAGCTCAGGGCTGTCTTGGTCTGCTAGGCAGCCCACTGCATTGCTCTCCTGCCTAATAAAGACTCCTCTTGTGTTAGACGGTCTGGTTCGGTTCTGTGTGGGTCTCGGTTTGATCACTACCCGTTCTGGAATTCTGCAAAAGATTTTTTAAAAACCAGAGTGAGGTAAGCATTATGAGCATGACTGCTCTGTCCTGGAAGGACAGTTGGAGGCTGCTCTCAAAGGGGCTCTGGTGTTTTCCTATCTCTGAGGAGCCCTAGGCTCTCCCATACCAGCCCTGTGGCTGCCTCTTGCTCACCTGCATCTGAAACCCAGGCTTCCTTTCCCTTCTGTTCTGCTGCTCCTTCTCAGCCACCTTGACCTAAGGACCAAGAGCACCTGGAGTTTTAACAAGCAGCTGCGGCTTGAGGAATCCACCACCTCGTGCAGGTCTCTAAGCCTCATTAATTCTTGTGGATCCCTGGCGCCTTCGTGCTCCGACCTCTGCCTGAAGAGGTAAAAGCCACAGCTCAGATGGGTGTGTGTGACAAGGTCTCTGGCAATGCACTACACAGCTGAGAGGTCCACACGTAGTGCGACTGATGGCACCTTGAAACTGGAGTGCTCCGGAGGACATGGAAGTGCAAGCTGCCATGCATGCGCACTCACTTCTCACACCGTCACCTTCAGGGCTTGCTGGTCTGGGCTGGGGTGCAGCTCATGGGTGGAGTCATCAGGCAGCTTGTTTCTAAATCGTGGCTGGACGAGTTGTTACTGGGTTGAGGTTGCTCATCCTGCCTTCTGGAGCTGCATTCCAGGTTCTTCTCAGAGAATTTGATGAGAGGAGCAAAAAGCAGTGGCAAAGGGTAGGGAACCACCTAGGCTGCTTCAAAGCTCAGGGGGTCTAAGGACACCTGAGGGTGTGACCCCACTTGTCTAGCACAGGTGCACAGTGGATTCAGTTATGTCACCATGACTCAGCACAGGTAAACACGCAGGTGCTGGTTACGGCTCTCTAAGAATGTAAATATGAGATAACAACCTGTATAAGAATTATACAATGAAGACATAGGCAGTGTTGCGCATGGTGGCACACGCCTGTAATCCCAGTACTTGGGAGGCTGAGGCAGGAGTATCTTTGCAAGTTTGAGGCCCGCCTGGGCTACAAAGTGAGCTCAAGGCCAGCCTGAGCTGCATAGCGAGACCTTGTCTCAAAAAGACAAAAAAAAAAAAAAAGACACAGGTGGCTCTGGCTCTTACATTCTGCTCTGCTCCACACTGCCTGCTGTTGTTGCACATGTCTTGCACAGGTGCATTCTTCACCCCGGGGACCCCACCCTCAAAAATCTCCCTTGGGACCCCAAAGCAGGCTGACATAAAGTTTATTCAAGAAAGCAAAAATGATGAGTGGGAGAGAAATTGGGTCTGCAGAACGAGCTTGAGCCAAGGAAAGAGAAAGAGGCTGACAGCAAGGATAAAAGCGTGTACTGCATCTGGGAAACAGCATGGGCTGTCCCAGAAAGTTAGGGGAGCAAAGCCTTCACGGCCTGCACGTGTCCTTTGACGCTGTCTCAATCTCAAGGAAATTCGAGAGAATTTCCACATACAGGTCCTGAGAGGTGGTGCTGGAGTCCCACACTGCAGGCTGACATCAGATCTAGGCCAGGAGGGGGAAAGGAAGAGATGAGAAAAAAGAGAATAGAAGGGGAAAAATGGAAACAAAGCTTTTGTAAATAAGAAGAAGAAGGGCAGAAGGGAGGGGTGGGGAATGGGGGAAAAAAGAAGCAAGATGTGTCATGTGCAGGTACAAATTCCCTATGATGAATGTGATCATTATGTGTATATATAATGTACAACAAATAAAGCCACTCAAAAGATAAGTAATTAATGTCACTGAATTGAAAAGAAAACCTGCTCAAGTTCTCGTGAGGAGCTGGGCACTGTTCCTCGCAGGTGTCTGGGATCTTGTTAGCTAACAGGCCACGCCCACTCCCCCCACCCCCACCAGCCTTGCCATGCCCGAATCCAACTCAGTAGATTGGGTTCTGAGCATGCTAGAAGCCAGGGGCTCAATCTCCAGCAAACAAAGCAAAACTAAAACTAAACACCTAAAAATTTCCGGGACCTTCTGCAAGTCATAGTTGTTGGAAACCAGAGGATTTCTGCAGAGTACGATGAGAAGCCAGAAACACTTGCTGTCATTCAAAGGATGCTCCCCTCCCTCTGAACCAGGCTTCCGAGTGGTGACACAGAGGACCCAGCACTGCCACCTCCTCCACCTTTGAGAGGTGATGAGGCTACAAACACGGGAGGGTCAGAAGACACAGGAAGAAGAGGAATAGTTCTGCCCCCAATGTGCTAAATTTCTAACTTTTCACCAAAAACATCTTTAAAAATATGAATTCTCTCTAGTTTTACTTGTTCCCCAAATCCATTTATCAAAGTTTTTTTGTCATTACACAGGTCCGGTGTTTTTGGAAATCATGCATCTCTAATAGCCTCGGGATCTGAAAAAGACCTTGACACAGGGAGCGTTGAGGGGATGGGCGGGGCCAAGAGAGGTGCAGTCTCAGCGCCAGACTTCCTTCCTCCCTAGGGAAATGTGTCCCGAGTCCAGGCAAAACACCACCACGGGCCGGGGATAGCTCAGCGGGATAAGCGCTTGCCTGGCAAGCCTGAGGACATGAGTTCATTCCTGGTACAAAAAAAAAAATCTCAAAACACCACCACGACCCTTGCCCATGCCGCAGACGGGAGCACACCAGAAAGAGGACCAGCAAGGACTACATTGTTCTAGAAAAGCCTGCACAGGATGGTAGGTCCTCAGGCTTCAGAAGGTGCTGGGCAGTCTCGGCCCTGGTTCCACCGGATGAGGAAGGCAGCTGACCCGGAAGTGACGTGTCAGAGCCGGAAGTAACGTGTCAGACCCTTGGCAGGTTGCGGGGCCGCTCTGAGCAGCTACCTGCTGTGCGGTGTGGTTGCTTCCTCAGGAGCACTGCCTTTACATCGCTACCAGGCTTGGTCAAGAACACTCTCTTCGGGAGATTCGCACAACTCAATATGAGGGATGAGAGATCCTACTGCCTGATTCAACACACGGAGCAGGTGTTTGTCTGCTTCTGTCCGGACCACGCTGCCATATAACTCACGTGACAGAACGGGTACGTGCCTGCATCGTTTACACCTTTCTTTGTACCTGAAATAACTTTTGTACTTTGTGAAACAGGGGACCCATTGCACTTTTAGCAGCTTGTACATAGTGCTTCCTTTGCAACTGGATTCTCTTAACTTTCACGAAGACACTGTATGCCTTGCATTCGCTGACCATCCTGAATTAAATTTCTTAAGAAAATGCCAAAGAAAAAAGAAAAAAAAGAGTTAAGTGCATAGCGTGGGTAGGCGCCATACGCCTTTCAGACTGCCCCCTCGGTCTGTCGGGAGCTCAAGAATGCAACCACCCCACCTCTCAAGAAGTCCGAGCCAGATGCGCAACACCGGGCCAGTGATCCCACCCACGACACACAGCCAGCTGGTCACCGAGCGGGCTCCCGCCGCAGTGGGCGCCCAGCCTCAGCAGAGCCTGTGCAGCCTGCCCTGTCTCACCTCAGCTGCGGTTGTTTCTCCAGCGCAGCGGTGGTGTGAGAGGAGTGCGCCCCCTGCTGCCTCTGGCTGTGACAGCGCCTCGTCCCGTCAGCAGACGGAGAGACCTTTACCCATGCCTGATGTCAAGGCGGCTCACAGGCAAGCAAGGCGAGGGCACTGAGCTTAACGCCACCATGAAGACCGAGGACAAAAAGCAAAGAAGCAAAGGTATCTGAGGTCACCAGGTGTGAGGGCGCATGCGTGTAAGCCTACCTACTTGGGAGACTGCTGCAGGAGGGTCCCTTGAGCCCAGGAGTCTGAGGCCACCTGGAGACATAACAAGAAAAAAAAAACCTAATTAGAAAAAAAAAAAAGACATTTGATGATGGTTGATCATTGTTTAGCCAGGGATGGTAGTGCACACTGTAATCCCAGCACTCTGGGGTGCTGAGGCAGGAGGATCAATGTGAGTTCGAGACCAGCCTGGGTTACAAAGTGAGCTCAAGGCCAGCCTGAACTGCATAGCAAGACCTGTCTCAAAAAGACAAAAAAAATTTTAAAAAGTTGATCACTGTTTGGTCACATTGCCACTAGTATAGCACCATTACACTGGTGACTTTTATATGATGTGACGGGTGCTGAGAGTGACCTGCAGAGGCACTGGAGCGCAGAGAAACCGAAAAGACAGAGAGATTCGTCACCCTCCAGCTGGGCATCTCGGAGGAGGTCCTCTGACTTCTCAAAGCCGCTTTTCCAATCTTCAGTGTGAGAGAATCGGATTTATTAAATAAGCATTCTACTGGTATTTCTCAAATTTGTGTGATAAATCCCTTGAAAGGGAAAGATTTTGAGACCTCTGGTGTTGGCTTAAATTATTTTTATTCTATTACTTAAATATACATGAAACAGGGAATGAAGTAAAAAAGTCCTTGGGTTTATAGCTCTACTATTCCACTAGTTAGAAATAACAAGGCCAGGTGTGGTAGCACACACCTGTAATCTGAGCACTCAGGAAGCTGAGGCAGGAGGATTGCTGTGAGTTCAAGACCAGCCTGAACTACATATCGAGACCCTGTCTCAAAAACAAATTAAAAAAATAAAAGAAGGAGGAGGAGAAACAGAAGAAATAACAGCAGCGACTTAACATGCTGAATGATATTGTTCTGCTGAAGAATTCTCTGCTCCCAGCACTGATACTGGGCTGACTGTGACAGGGTCATCCGCTCTTCTCCTATGCCACACAACGTCTTCCTCCTTCCTCAAATTTTCTCCCTACACTCTCCCCACACCTCTGGGGCAGAAGTCACCTGAGTTCCTGATGGCATTGCTGGGCCCTCGGCTGCTTCTCCAGACATTGTTGAAAGGCTCAGGGTCTTGTTATGTTGCTTAGGCTGTCCCTGAACTCCTTAAGTTACGTGATCCCTCCTGGGAGTGCCTGGGACTCGGGAGCTCACGGTGCCGGTCCCTGCAGGCCTCTTACACCTGGAGGCATGGTGTGCCCCGCTCAGCTAGTGAGCTTCTATGAGCCCAGCTGAATGGGCACTACCTGATAGGACTTGGCCTGTAAGAACAGCACAGGGCTGGCGATACAGCTCAGCGTCACAGCGCCTGCCTGGCAAGCACAAGGTCCTGAGTTTGATTCCCGGTTAAAAAAAAACCAGCACAGAGGGTTGGGGTGTAGTTCAGTGGGGGCACTTGCCTAGTATGTGTGTGGCCTTGGGCTGGACCCCTAGCATTGGAAAGAAGGGAGGGAGGGAGGGAGGAAAGATGGAAGAAAAAGAGGAGGGAGAGAGGGAACAGAGAATAGCTGGACTTCTGCAAAAACATCCATAGAAAACCAGGCGAAGCCGGGTGTGGTGGCGCACGCCTGTAATCCCAGCACTCGGAAGGCTGAGGCAGGAGGATCACTGCAAGTTCGAGACCAGCCTGGGCTACAAAGTGAGCTTAAGGCCAGCCTGAACTGCAGAGCGAGACCCTGTCTCAAAAAGACCAAAAAAAAAAAAAAAGAAAGAAAGAAAAGAAAGCCAGGAGAGGTGGCACACACTTGTAATCTCAGCACTCAGGAGGCTGAGGCAGGAGGATCACTGGGCTATATAGTGGGTTTAAGTCCAGCCTGAACTACATAGTGAGACCCTGTCTCAAAAAGAAAAGAAAGAAAGAGGGAAAGGGAAGGAGGAAGGAAGGAAGGAAGGAAGAGAGAGAGAGGAAAAAAGAAAAAGACAGGAGTCTGTCCACAGACCTGTTTGGGAAAGCGCTGCAGTAGGTCTTTTCTAGTGCAGAGTTCAGAACCTCAGCTAGCAGAGGAAGAACAGTAACAAAACGACCTGCACCTCACCCATGGCGACGGCAGGTGGTAAAGCAGAGTCTTGTGATGTGAGATATTAGCAAGAATACTCATTTATTGCAGGAAAGAAAAGTGATGGCGAAGAAAGAGTCCGGTTAGGATACAATCAGGAAGTTGGGCTTCTTCCTATAAAATCCTCCCCCAGCAGCATCCACAGCCTTGGCGAGCAGAGGGCCTGCGGGGACCTGCCTCCGCCTTCCCAGGCGCGGCTTCCGAGGAAGTCTGCGCTGCCGTGTCCCTGATGCCGGGGACAGCTGTGAGCAGCCGTGGGGACTGGGATACCCATGTAAACAGCAGAGCATGTACGAGTCTGGGCCTAGAAACTTAACAGGCGAGAGACACCAAAAGGTTTTGTCTTCGGGCTGGGTAGAGCTCAGTGGCGGAGCACAGTATAGCACATTGGAGGTTCCATCTCCAGCCCGGCAAAAAAAAAAAAAAAAAGAATCAATAGAATACAGAAATGATTTTGATCAGGTTCAGCTCTGCTGCTGTCAGATTGGAGGGAGATTCAGCCTCAGTCTCTCTGCTGCTCTCCAGGGGTTGCAGTCACACTTCGGATTGAGCCACAGGGGCCACACTTTCATTGCACCTGCCCTGGCCTGCTCCCCATTCCCAGCACTGACAAGGGGGTGAGGTGACTCCCAACCCGCTGGGTGTCAGACACGCCGCGCTCGTGATCCCCAAATCAGTGAATTCTAAGAAACAATGGAGGTTAAGAGTAGGAAGAATTTACTGAGAGAGACAGACAGACAGGCAGCTCCTGAGACACAGCAGGGGACCCAAGGGGATTGCCAACAAGCACCCCCCCCCTTTTTTGATACCTGCTACTGAACTCAGAACCTTGCACTTGCCAGGCAGGTGCTGTGCCACTGAGCTACATCACCGGCCCGAACCCACTTTTTAAAGGAAGTTTTAAAGAATAAAATTGCAACGTGAGTACAACATGGGTCAAAACTGATCAACCATTAAGATTCCAAGCATCAGGCTGGGGATTTAGCTCAGCGGCAAAGCGCCTGCCTGGCAAGCGCAAGGTCGTGAGTTCGGTTCCCAGTACCGGAGAAAAACCAATAAATAAATAAATAAGATTCCAAGCATGGCCGCTGAGGTAATGCTGAGCTGTGGGGAAGCAGGTCACGGAGCAAGTGTGCAAGCAAAGAACAAGCACCTTAGGAAGGGATGGGCCAGGAGGGCCTGCTCACCCGCCGGGGTGACTGACATCCATCTGGACTTTATTGGGCCGGGTGGTACAACTATAGTACAGTCTTCAATTCATTGCTCATGCCTTGCGGGGGCTTGGAGGCCTGGTCACTCTGTCTCTATCTTGACCCGGCCTGCGGCAGGTGCACCTCTGGCCACAGCTGTGCTGAGCTCGCCTCCTCACACTGACTCCCCAGGGCCCAGGCCTGTCTGCCTGCCTGCCATATTTCTACCTCAGCTGTCTATAAAAGAACCAAGGGTTCGGATCGCAGCCTCCTCCCTCAGCTCCCTGCGCCTCTGCCTTCCACTGCAGGCTGCTGCTGGGGGAGGAGCGGCTCCTGCACTGAGGACCCAGACAGAGATGAGGGGGATTGCCGGGCAGTGTTGAGGAATGGACAAGGAGGGCTGGACATGCTGCTCTGCCTATAACCTCAGCCTTTGGGAGGCTGAGGCAGGAGGATCACCATGAGTCAAGGCCAGCCTGGGCTACACAGCGAGACCCTGTCTAAAAAAAACAAAACAAAATCACCACCCTCCCTTAGAAGTCCTGGGACCTTGAGCTACAAGACCTGGTAGATGGCTCCCAAGGGACAGCACCCTGGTCCTGTGTGACACCTGGGACTTGTCATCCAGCTCCCTCTAGAGCGTGAGCCCGGCACGTATCTGAGGCACCTCCGCAGGTGTAACTGGGGTGGCTGCCAAGCCCAGGGGACAACTGCACGTCTTCACCCTGCGGCCAGGGAGGCCAGGCCCGCACACCCCAATAGAACCGGCCTGAACTGGATTCTCCTGCCTTGCCCGCGGCGCCTGTGCGCGTGCCGGCCCGTCCCCAGCTCTGCCAACAAGAACGACTCGACGCCTTTGCTTCGCAGGGTGCTGTTTGGCGCCTTAGGAAACAGTCATTTTCAAATCTGATCGCACCTTCCCCGCGCTCTACCTGAGAGCAAAGCCCTCTTCCGGCCCCTTACGTCTCCCTCCTTTACCAGCCGGTCACAACCGCACGCAGCGAGTTCGCTTCTCACTGCCGACTCCGTCACCCGGGCGCCCGGTCCCCGAGAACAGGGGGCTGGGGCCACGTGTGGCACTGAGCAGGTGTTCCCCCATCACCCGGGCCGCACCCCCGCCCCTGTGGCGCAGTTTCACACGAGTGTCCCCATGGGGGTCACGGAGTGGTCCGCTGCGCTTTTTTTGTCCTTGGCGGGACATCAGTAATACTGAACTTTCAACCCAATATCGCCTTAGATTTGATGAAGTGCAGATCTCGGAATAAACGAGCGCGTGCAGGGTTTCCTTTGGTGCTGTGTCTTCTGGTTTGCTCTTGTCCAGAACACAAAGAAATTAGGTTCCTTTAAGCAAGTGTCGGGAGTGAGCTAGCGATCCTGTGGGGACAGAGCCGCAGGCCTGAGGACGTGAATCAAGCGGGCCGCGCAGTGAGGGAGGTGTGGGGTGGCGCCCGAGAGGGAGCTGTGTCCAGCCCCCCACCCGCGCCAACGCGGGGAGCTCCCCAAGGCCCAGGTGACTGAGTGGAGGCGCAGCGTATCTGTGGGGCTCTGTCCTTTCCCAGAGCTGGGGTTTGGGGGACGGAAGGGGGCGTCTAACTCAGGGCTCCTGCATGGGAAGAAGTGCTGCACCCCGAACTGCAGCCCCACCCCTGGCCTCCTGATCGTCAGGTTAACTCCGTGAGAGGCCAGAAGCATCCTTTGGGCCGGAGGCTGAGGCTCAGGGAAGGCACACAATTGTCCCCAGGCCGTCTCAGGAGGGAGAGGAGCTCAGCTCACTTCCGCTCAGAAGCTGTTGGCCGCCCTCTTCGCAGACCCTGCGGGCGTCCTCCCTGAGGCCGAGGCTGGCTCCAGACCTTTGCTCTCGTCTGCGCTGGGTTTGCAGCGGAGGGACGCAGTCCTCTTCTAGCGCAGCTCCCAGGCCGCGGGTGAGGTGCAGGCACACAGAAGAGTTACCCTTGCACTTACAAAGGCGGGGGTGCCATCAATTTCCACACTCACGGCATTTATTTGCTTTGCTAGTGAGTTGTGCTTTAAAAAATATTTTAAAAAAATTTCCACCATCCAGGGCCCCACTCTCTGAGCGTGAAGACAGCACAACAGAGGTCGCATTTCCAGCTCAGAATCCCACCGGAGCTTGGGAGGAGGCAGCGCCCCAATGACGTCGCCTCCACGGCGTCTGTGAGTTTCCCCATCGGGGACAGTGTCTGTGTCCGTTCTGCACCTGGGAGAGGTGTGTGGATGACACCTCCTCTGTCGGCTTTTCCTGAGGACACAGCCGGCTCTGAAGACTCCGTGGAGAGCCAGGCAAATAACAGAGCTAATGGGAATTGTTACGTAGATGCAGAATGCCTCAGTATTCCACACTGGTGACTCCGAAAGCTTTCAGCAGGACGTTCCCACCAGGACATTCCCACCAGCAACGTAAGCTAACGGGGAGGAGGGGTAAGTGCCATGAGCCACAGCCATGCCGGGGAGCAGGGCCGTTCGCTTGCAGAGACGGCTGACCTGCTCCTTCAGGTTTTCGTTAGTTTTCGGTCCCGGTGTATGGCTGCCTGCAGCTGATACCCCATGAGCGAATGGAGCCAAAATAGAAGGCCATGTTGGACACCACCGGCTGCCAGAGCTTCACAAACAGAACTCACTAGTAAAGTGAAATTCTGTGAATGTCAGGGTTGGTGACAACTGGCCATTAGAGAAAGCTTGGATATGGTAAACGGTTACACTGACACGGATGAAGATCTGATCAGAATACATGCTCAGCCTGCACAAAGAAATCATGGAGGAAAAAGCAATGACGGCCAAAGCAGACACAGAAACAGTATCCATGGCAACCGACAGTGACAGGCAAAGCAGCTATGAAAACAGGATCCATGGCAACTGGCAATGACAGGCAAAGCAACTGTGGAAACAGTATCCATGGCGACCAAAGCCCTGGGGAGCAGAGAGGCTCCAGGCTGCTTACACTTCTCAAGAAGGACTCCCTGGGCCCAGGTGACTGCCGCTGCACCCCCCGCTGCTGTGAGGATGACTTCAGGAGCCACCAGTGGCGATGACTGCGTGTGGCTCCGGGAATAAGGGACTCCTGGAAATTGGCCACTGGCTTCTGAGCGCCTGTGGGAGCTCAGGGTCCACCCTGCTCCATCCTTGACTTGCACTTGCTGGGTGGAGGTACGGAAGCCACCTCACTCTAACGCTAAAGGCTTCAGAGTCGGAAAACCCCATTGCTGTATGCACCACTAAGGGAGAAAAGAGTGATGAGGCCCTGGGGGTGCACATACTCTCAGCACTCAGGAAGCTGAGGCAGGAGGATCGCACATTTGCGGCCTCCCAGGCTACACAGTGAGACCCTGTCTCCAAAGGAAAAAATAGTGAATTAACTGTGACATCGTGTGCCATGGATTATAGGAGTCGTCCTCTTTTTTAAGATGCATCCTATATTGAGAGATGTTACATGTGAAAATAACTATGTGTTGTAATCTACAAAATATGATGACTTGGTGGTCACTTAGCACCTCTGGGCTGTTTCCTCACGTGACCCTGCACATCTGTGAAGGGCTCCTTCTGGGACACGCACCGACATCAGTACCAGGGGCTGGTGCCGGCCTTTACAGGGCTTTGTTGTGGTGACCGTGGGCTCAGGTGGTCTGAGCCGGTGACCCTGAGACTCGAGCTCAGATGAGTTAGGAGTGGACAGATGGCAGGGAGACCTGGGGGAAGCCCTTTCTCAGCCGGTTCTGCTCTCTCAGCCTTGGTTTTCGTAGTTTACCCACGCCGGGGGATGGCATCCACCCGTTGCCGTCCTGCCAAACCATGGTTAATAAAGAAACTGCTGCACAACTCTCAGACCGCACGCGGTGCCGGTCCACACACCGGCCGCTGTGGGTGCAGTGTCCTCGGGAACCGGTGTCCGTCTTTTCTGCCGGCCCGGATGAAGAAAGACCCGGAGTGTCCCGGTCACCTCAGGTGTCGGCAGCGTCCGTCTAGGGGCGGGAGCACCGCACCGGCCTTTCTCCTGCACCCAGCGGATCAGGGCGGGGGCGGCGCAAACCCGGGTAGCAGGCGGGTCTCAGCGTGCGGGGAGGAGCTGGGCGGGGCCTGCAGCCTGAGTGTGGGCACAGGCGGGCGGCCACCAGCTGAGAGGTGCCCTGTCCCGCTGGAGACGGCAGGGCAGAGCTGGTGAGCATTGCGGGGGACAGCGGTCAGCTTCTAACATCTGGCCTGCTCCTGCCTCCCAGCACCGGAGCCCCTGATTTGGGGTGCCGGGGTCCCCTCCCAGAGACTCCGAGAGGCTGCCGCAGGTGTTCACATCTGGTGTCCTGCAGAGTTCACCGAGAGAAGGACGATGACTTCCCCAGGCTGGGATCCCCCCAAGGGCCCGTGGGCCAGACATGTGCTCCACCTCTGACCACCTCCAACCACCTCCCCAACCCCGAGAAGGACGGCTCTGGCACGGGTGTCCATGTGGGACTTGCGATCCTCCTGCCTCAGCCTCCCCTGTGCTGGGACTATAGGTGTGCGGCACCACACGCATAGGTGCTAGAAGGACCACTCTTAATGTATGTTTACCAATACTTCATTCTCCCCATGTCTGAAGTAGCCTATAACAAAAACACATAATGAAATAATAATAAGTATACATGAAAAAACGTACGCAGATAAACCAAGGAGACCGCAGATATTCCAAGGCTGAGGGATGGGAGTACTGAGGTATTTGGGGACGTTGCTGATTTAAATTCTCTGACACCCGAGCAGAAAGAGGAGCCTGAGCAGCTGTGGTGCTTAGGAGCAGAAGCGCAGCCTCAGAGCCGCCCCTGACAACAAATTCCAAAGGAGATTCCTCAGACTGTCTCCACCACAGGGCGTTAAGTCACTGAAACATAAACATTCTCAGCCAGGTGTCGTGGTACACCTGTCACCCAAGACCTGGAGTTCAAGGCCAGCCTGGGCCACTCAGAGATCCTGTCGCGAAAAAACAAAAACAGGCTGAGTGCAGTGACTGCCTGTAATCCCAGCACCTGGGAGGCTGAGGCAGGAGGACTGCTGCAAGCTCAAGGCCAGCCTGGACTACATAGTGAGACCCAATCACAAACAAGCAAGCATACAAGAACACTAGGTAATTTAAAGGTAAAAATTCTCAACAAAGTTTCTGTACCACACTTGACGACCGGTTTCCTGTGATTTGTTTTTACTGTAGCAAACTTAGGCAGAAAAGGGCAGAACAGAAACCATGGCTGAGCGGGAGGGATTCTAAGAAGGGCTAAAAACAGCAGAGCAGAAAGCAGTTCACGGAGGACGGACACACGAGTGTGGCCCGGGGCAGAATCCTGAGAGCTGAGAGGCGCGGGACCTGGATGCCCCGCACACCGTCACCGCTAGACCACCTCCATCCCAGCCAGGTGCCCAGGGAGCCCGTGCCCATGCTCTGGCTGCGTCTGCTGCCGCTGGCCAAGCCCGTCCTTCTTAGGAACTTGCGAGCAGGTCAGGCGGGAGCTACCCGCTGTGCCCAGGTGTCCTCGGGGCCCCTGGAAACACCCGGGAGTTGACCACCGAGTCACCAGCCACATCACAGAGCTCTGCGGCAACAGGACCGGCCTGGCCCTAATCCCATGTCTCCGCAGCAGAACTAAAGTTGTTCTTGCTTTGATTTTTTGTTTTTTCTGGATTTTTTTGAGACGGGATCTCCCTGTGTAGCCTACACTGGCCTCAAATTCACAGCGATCCTCCTGCCTCAGCCTCCCAGTGCTGGGATTATAGGCGTGCGCTACCATGCCCGGATATTTGTTCCTACTTTGAGAAGAAACGTACAAAAACTAAAGCAAGGACAGCGAGCCACCAGACCCAAAAAACCTCAGCCTTCACTCCGAAGTCTTCTGCAGTGTCCCAGGGAAGCCTACAGTATGGTGTGCATGTAATTTTCTAAATGCTTACTTGAAATATGCCCAACTAACTGCAGAAAACATCTGCCCAAAGCAATGATCTTACTTTCTATAATAATTAATGTGGTTACCGTTGAACCTATTTAGTTTTCAAAATCATTCATCTCTCTTAATTTCTTTTTCTGGTTGCCGGCATGGTGGCTCACGCCTGATATCCCAGCACTGGGAAGCTGAGGCAAGAGGATCACCGCGAGTTGAAGGCCAGCCTTGCCTTCCTGAATCCAAGTCCAGCCTCGACTAGGGAAGGAGACGCAAACCGCGGCCCAGGCGCCCAGCTAGAGAAAAGCTTCTCTTCAGCGATGTGCCTCTGGCGCCCTCCAGTGACAAAGCGTAATATTGCGCGCCGTCCACAGAGAAAGGCTTCCAGCTCAGGATCAGCGCGGTGCAGACCAACGAGATCACCGCTGAAAGACAGGGAGGAAACACTTCGAAGGAATGGAGACCACTAAACAAGCAAATAACAAACCTGCCGCATAAAAATGAAATGAGCTGGACACCATGGCGCACGCCTGTTGTCCCAACACTCAGCAGGCTGAGGCAGAAGGATCGTGAGCTGGAGGCCTGGGCTGTACAGTCTGTCCAAAAATAAAAATGGAAATGGCCAGATGTAGCTAGGTGGCTGAGTGCTTCCCTGCACGTAGGGGGAGGCCCTGGGTTCAATCCCCAGTACTGCACAAAACAAAAGATAAAAGATCTTGTCGAATGGAAAGAGAACAAGAGACTGCTGGGTGTGATACACACAACTGTAACCCCAGCACTTGGGAAGCTGAGGCAGGAGGATTGCTAAGAGTTCAGGGTCAGCCTGGCTGCACAGTGAGTTCAAACCCAGCCTCAACTACACAATGAGATCATCTCAAAAGAAAAGAAACAATGGGGAATGTAGCTCAGTGCAAGAGCCCTGGGTTCAATTCCCAGTACTGCCAAAAATGATCAAGATTCTGGTGATGCTCTATTTAGGATATTACAGGTTTCCCAAAGGCCCAGGTATTGAAGGCTCAGTCCCAGCCAGTGGTGCTATTGGGGGTGTTGGAACACTTAGGAGTTGGGGCCTAGAGGAGAGAAGTAGGCCAATGGAGGCATGGCCTTGAAAGGAATGTTGGGACCCCAGCACCTCCTCTTCCTCTTTCCTCATTTCCCATCTGCCGTAAGGTGAGCAGGCCTCCTACGATGTGCTCCCCCACCAGGATGAACCATGCTGCCACAGACCCAAACAACCATGAACTGACACTTCTGAAACCGCAAGCCAACAGAAACCTTCCTTCCTTTTAAGCTAGTTATCTCAGGTATTTTGTCATAGTAACAGAATGCTGACTTACACAGAGGGCAGAGAGCTTTTTCCACAACAGCACTAGAAGCTGGAAGACAGTGGAGCAGTGCTTTCAAATGAAAGTGAATTTGGCAACTTGGAAGTCCATCCTCAGTGAATCTGTGAATTGACTGTGACAATAACAAAAAGGCATTTTCAGGAAAACCTCAGCAATTCCCCAACCAGTTCATGAGGCAGGAAGCCACAGCCGAGTTTGGGGGCCAGAACTTCAGGAATAAAGGAAGTTTCTTTACCCAGACTGGCCTCAGTTCTTACATAGGACACATTTTCAATTCCCTTCTCCATCTCCTTCTCCTCCTCCTCACTATCCTCCACTTTCTTTTCTTCTGGTTGAAATAATTACAGACCCATAAAGCATTGCAAAAATAGTTCAGAGGCCGGCGCACCTTCCCCACTCGCCCAAGGGGCAGCCTTAAACCCCGGTGCAGCGCAGGGCGGGTTCAGAACTTCATGCGCATCCATGTTCACTGTCGGTCATAACAACAAAGTAGGTGCATAACTTCCTTCCTTCCCCCCTCATTTCCTTCCTTCCTTCCTTTCGCCCTCCCTTCCTCCTCCTCCCTTCCTTCCTTCCTTCCTTCCCTTTTCTGCAGTGCTGGGGCTGAAACCCAGCACCCCACATCGCTAGGCAAGCCCTCTACCATGAGCTGCGACCCCAGCCTGGGTCATAATTTCAAAGGCAGTCCTCTGCCGGGCTTGGCCACGCACACTTGTAACACCACCACTCTGGGAAGCCGAGACAGGAGGATTGCAGCAGGTTCGAGGCCAGCCTGGACTGGAGAGTAAGACCCTGTCTCAAAGCCATAAATAAATAAATAAATAAATAAATAAATAAATAAATAAATAAATAAATAAATAAATAAAATTGGCCAAGCAGGTCACTCGTGTCGATAATAAAGACGAAAGATCCTTCGGCCTCAACAGGAGCCAGCAGGATGGGCGAAGGCACGGACTCCGGGCGCCTCCAATACTCAGCTCCGGGGCGCGGGCCCGACAGCGCCGCCTAGGGGTAAGGACGCCCAAGCGCCCCTGCTTCGGGCGACGCGGTGAGCACGCCAGGGCGCCGCCAGCTCACGTGAAGGTGATGCTGTCGGTCATCTAAAAGCTAGTAACTAAACCGTTTGAAACATAAAATTTGGGCTGGAGACACGAGCAGCTCAGCGGTAGAGCGCTTGCCAAGCATGTGCAAGGCCCTGGGTTCAGTTCCCAGCACGAAAGTTAATTAAGGCTTAGAAAGTAAGAATCTATGAAACATATGTGAAATGCCCCAAAATGCCCGAAAATGCTTTCAGGTTTGAGTTCGAGTACATAGTGAGACCTTGTCTCAAAAAAAAAAAAAAAAAAAAAAAAAGCCCCAAAACAAAGGACAAATCCAAGCTGCCCTGGAGGCTTTCGGTTTGTCCTCTCTCTCTCTCTCTCCCACCTCGCTCTCTTGTTGATGTGAAAGAAACCCAGGTGGGGGCAGTCAGGGCTGCACGGGAAAGGGGCCCTGGGAGGTGAGCAGGGCCGCGGGTGGCAGTGACCGGGGAGGCCCAGGTGCCGCATCAGGGCAGAAGCACGGGATTTCCCTGCCCCTGCCTGACGGGTACTGGGGGTTCAGCCCAGGGTCTTCACACTGCGCTCCGTCCCCAGCCCGTTTTTCATTTTTGATTTTGAGGCGAGGTCTCACTAAATTCCTAAATGCCCAGACTGGACTTGAACTTGTGACCCTCCTGCCTCAGCCGCCCAGAATGCTGGGCTTACAGGCCTGGACCACCACGCCCGGCTTGTTTACCTTCTGTAAAGCGTGAGTCACGCTGCCCAGCGCGCAGGACGAGCTGCAGCCTGGGCGGCAGCTGTGCCTCACAGCGTCCTCTCCTTAATCCCCACGAGGGGAGGCGGCCGACCCCCAGCTTCACACGCGCAGCCACAGACCGCGTCTCCACGTCGGGCACCCACAGCTCCCCGGAGGGAGGAGCAGGTCGTCCTGGACCCCTGCGCTCTGGGGCCCGCTGCCGGGCTGGGTCCCCTCCTGCCCTCCTCTCCCTGGACGGCGGCGCCCCCGTCACTGAAGCCGTCCGCTCCGGAGCGGTGAGGCGGGGAGCTGGCTGCCGGGTGTCTCCCCCAGGAAGCCCCTTCGCCCTCACTTCGTTCACTGGCTGTGCGGATGAGTGGCTCCGCCAGAGCGCTGCTGGTGAGGCAGGAGTCAGAGTCACTGAGGAGGTGCTGGGGGCACTGGGTCCAGTTCTGATAAAACCCACCCCTGACACAGAAAACTGTATTTATTTTTCCAGCCTTGCTTTAAACAAAATCTAGGGCCGGGGATATAGCTCAGCGGCACAAGTGCCTGCCTGGCAAGCATGAGGTCCTGAGTTCCATTCCTGGTACCAAAAGCCAAAAAAAAAAAAAAAATTTAAACCAGCCTAAACACAGTATAATAAAATAAAATAAAATAAAAAAAACATGAGAGCAGAGTTAGGAAAGTCAGACATAGCCAGTGCGGTGGTGCGGTCCGTCTGAGCATCGTGCGGGGAGGGGCATCACAGGCGCACAAGGGAGCTCCGTGGCGGCCAAGTTAAAAGGGGAAAGTCCTCGCACGGCTCCCAGTGTCCTAAGGTAGAAGGAGCCCTGCCTGGCAGGCGCAGCGGGCCTTTGCTTTTCCAGAGGCAGGACGCGGTCTTCCAAGTGCTGCGGGGCACACCCTCACCACACACAGACACACACACACCCTGCACACACACATACACACACACCCTGCACACACACATACACACCCTCACCACACACAGACACACACACACCCTGCACACACACATACACACACACCCTGCACACACACATACACACCCAACACACACAGACACACACACACCCTGCACACATATACACA